>NW_010136430.1:0-205 GCF_000699245.1 Pterocles gutturalis | reverse complement strand
CATGCTTGACCAACCTGATCTCCTTCTATGACCAGGTGACCTGCCTAGTGGATGAGGGAAAGGCCGTGGATGTCGTCTACTTGGAGTTTAGCAAGGCCTTTGACACCGTGTCCCACAGCATTCTCCTAGAAAAGCTAATGGCTCATGCCTTAGAGAGGAACACCCTTCGCTGCCTAAAAAAACTGGCTGGATGGCCGAGCTCAGA
>NW_010136429.1:3007-3288 GCF_000699245.1 Pterocles gutturalis | reverse complement strand
ATTAACGGAACCGCTTCAACCGCTCCTGGGCTCTCCAGTGCTCCTCATTTAAACCCAGTTCCCTTTTATTTCTAGCCCAGCACACATCACCCTGAGGGACAGAGACCTGGGAGCCGTGTTCCCAGCTGTGAAGCAGTGATACTCTGTTTATGGGATGGAAATGAGAAAATACCCGTATTACAGAAGAGCATCCCCAGTGTGGGGACGGAGCTGGTGACACCCTGCCCTTAATGGAGGCTGCAGGCGCTGCCCCCGCCCCCGGGGGCAGACTCACCGCCCCG
>NW_010136429.1:1602-2994 GCF_000699245.1 Pterocles gutturalis | reverse complement strand
CTGCAGAGCCCCACACCTTTCCTTCACATGCGGGGGGACTGACTCACACGTGATGAGAGCCACTTGGGGACACAAATCTGGGTGACAGCAGCATCATAGCATGATTGCCCTGGGAGCCGCTGCAGCAGGATTCACCTCCTCCAGCAGAGATCTCATCCTGATCAGCATCATCTTCTCTCCTGACCCACCACTCCTCTTTCAGGAGGGACTGACCAACATTTCTTCCTGTGACCATCCCCAAATGCAGCCCAAACTACACAAGACAAGGTTTTGATGAGCAGAGGAGTGATAAAGGAGGTACAAGCCCACCCTGTGGGCAGCAGATCACCCCCAGGCCCCTCGGGGGGCTCCAGCAGCCCCATTGCACGAGGATCTGCTCCTGCAGGGATGGCACCCAGTGCTCCCACCCTAGGGTGCTGGGTGCTCCCAGGGCACCCGCTCCAGCCCTATCCCCGCGCAGCTCGTCAGGCTCTGCAGCACCAGGACTGTAGATGGAGCGGGCGATAATTTCATTTCCCTTGCAAATGAGGCCCCATTCCTTCCCCATCCCCAGCACCTCATCAGCGGAGCCGTCATCTCCCCCCACCAGCCCCCACCGCCTCCTCCGCTCCCTGGGTTTGCTCACCCAGCCCCAACAAACAGCCGTCCCTGTTCTGCGAGGAGCCCTGAGCATCGCCGTGTTCTTAACACCTTGTCGCAGACAGTTGTTCAGGCAGGTTTGCTTATTAATGAAGTTATGACAGTTAACTATTAATAACAACGACAACAACAACTTGCTTTTCTAGCAAACGTGCTTCCCCGAGACCTTATCCGATGCCAACTGCTGGAGGCCGTCACCGTATGGATGTGCTGCTTAGGATGGGATGCTGCGACAGGCTGGTGCCTGCGTGGAAAAGGGGCTTTGTGGACATGGGGAAAGAGCTGAGGTCTGAGATGTGGGTGCAATGACCTGGAGAACCCCCCCAGGTCCCATCTCAGCACGATGCTCCCCCTGAGCCCCCACTCCCGCAGCCCCTCCGCTCACTCCTGGCAGGGAGCAGTTTATCCCCCTGTTTCCCCATCCCTCGCTCCCCTCCATCAAGGCTTTCCCGACCCCACAGCTACCCTGTGCGAGGTGGGGGGCCGACATCAGCCAGCCCGGATTCACAAGCTTTGCTAACACATTGAATTTTGCTGTATTTAAACAGCCCAGGGAGCACTCTCGGTCTCACCAGACCCATTCCCCAGCAAAGGTGTTTTTGAACTACACCGTGCCGTAGCAGCGTAATTAAAAGCAAGCCTGAAATCTTCCCAGGGAGCTCAGAGCACAGTAAAGGCTGCAGAAAGCTCCAGAAAACAAAGACTCGGAACTCCTGAGTCCCCTCCCAAGCAGGGGGGGGATGCAGGCACTAT
>NW_010136429.1:0-1558 GCF_000699245.1 Pterocles gutturalis | reverse complement strand
GGCACCTGCCTCAGTTTCCCCACTCTGGTTAACGCACAGTCTCCCGCAGCGTTAATTCCCATCACAGCAGTCACTGACCTCCCCGAGAGACCTGCCGGGATCCTGCACCACCACAGCTGGAAATCCTGCAGGGAGCAGAGGAAGAGCCATTTCCTGGGGGTCCCACTGCCCCCTGGACGTCTCCTCACCCCAGCACATCGGTGCCCCCCAGCCAGGCTCCCCCACCCCTCTGCCCTGCTGGCTCTGGCTGAGGCCCCCAGTCATTCCTGGACAGCCCCGGGGATGGGCTTCATCCTGCCCCCAGCCCTCCTCCCTGTGAAGCAGATCGATGCCGGCCCCACGAGGAAAAGCCGAGACAGGCGGCAGGATCCAGCCCCACTTTCATTAATTTCTGTTGAATAATTAAACCCTGGGAAGTTAATACTTTCTGCTTAAAAACTCGAACTGCAGTGTTTGTAATTACTCTTTTATTGAAGCATTAAAAATTAAAGGGCATCCTGAGGTTGCAGATAGCGTGAGAGCTGCGTTCAGCCCCGGGTAGGAGGAAGCTGAGCTCTCGGGCACCAGCCCAGCAGTGGGGGGGCACAGCCTCTCCATCCCTCCCCCTACTGCAGAGATGAGCTTTGGGGGATCAGCAGTTACAGGAGGATCAACCCCCCCCGCAAACCCGGGGGTCCCAGCCACAAGCCCTGCCCTGAGACCCAGGCTGCCTATCTCAGGATGGGGGGGACCCCTGACAGCCCCCAAACCATCACCTGTGTCTCTGCCAACACCCCCCCAACCCTTCCCCCAGGGCACAGGAGTGGGGACACCAACTCACCAGGCCAGCCTCGGGCTCCTAACCATCCCTGCTCCTGCAGCCATGCTCCAGGACCAACCCAGAGCCCCCCACCTGCAGCAGCACCACACAAATCACCTCTAACAGCCCTTAAGAGGTCCCAGCTGCCCCCCACCCCTCCCTGCACCGTGGGCTGGGGGCCGTTTGGAGGCTAGGCTGGCTCCCGGCGGCTGTGTAGGGACCCCTGGGAATAGGGAACGAGGGCACAAAGGTGCTTTTAGGACCAGAGTCCCCCAGGTCTTGTGCGCTCTCGTCCCTTTTGCCGTCACTTCATCCCATCACAAGTGGGGACATTTAGTCATAGAATTTGCAGCCAGAGCATCTGCCAGCCCCATGGAGCTGGGGCATGTCTGGGGTGGGAGGATGTCCTGGCATGGGGGGGGCTTCCCCCACCCTTGAGCAAGGGGGCACAGAGTGCCGTGTCCAACCAGGCAGTTCCCTGGCTGGAAATCATAGAATCACAGGCTGCTTTGGGCTGGAAGGGACATTAAAGCCCATCCAGTGCCACCCCCTGCCATGGGCAGGGCCACCTCCCACTAGCCCAGGTTGCCCCAAGCCTCATCCAGCCTACCCCTCCGGGGTTGGGGCATCCACAGCTTCTCTGGGCAACCTGGGCCACTGCCTCACCCCCCGCACAGGAAAACATTTCTCCCTAATATCTCATCTCAGTTTCCCCTCTTCCAGCTTAAAACCTCGTCCTGTCACTACACTCTCTGATAA
>NW_010136428.1:49327-56927 GCF_000699245.1 Pterocles gutturalis | reverse complement strand
TAAGTTGGGTACCGACCTGTTGGAGAGTAATGTAGGGGAGACAGACCTGGGGGTCCTGGTGGACAGCAGGATGACCATGAGCCAGCACTGTGCCCTCGTGGCCAAGAAGGCCAATGGCATCCTGGGGTGTATTAGAAGCGGTGTGATTAGTAGGTTAAGAGAGGCTCTTCTCCCCCTCTACTCTGCCCTGGTGAGACCGCATCTGGAATATTGTGTCCAGTTTTTGGCCCCTCCAAGAGGGACAGGGAACTGCTGGAGAGAGTCGAGCGCAGAGCCACAAAGATGATGAAGGGAATGGAGCATCTCCCTTATGAGGAAGGGCTGAGGGAGCTGGGTCTCTTTAGCCTGGAAAAGAGGAGACTGAGGGGTGACCTAATCAATGCTTATAAATACGTACAGGGTGAGTGTCAGGAGGATGGAGCCAGGCTCTTCTCTGTGACATCCAGGGATAGGACAAGGGGCAATGGGTTCAAGCTGGAACATAGGAGGTTCCACTTGAATATGAGAAAAAACTTCTTTACGGTGAGGGTGACAGAGCACTGGACCAGGCTGCCCAGAGAGGTTGTGGAGTCTCCTTTTATGTTTTCAGACCCTGCATCTGCTTTCTCTAGAAGGCGTTAGCTAAAATAACTTCCTGAAACTCACAAAGAATAAAACCTTTGTCTGTGTCTTTATGTCTTCAGTGGGATTAATCACATTAAAGATAGGAACAACCTGCAAGTGATCCTCTCAGTGCAAGCACTAACACTGAGAGTGTGACAGCAAGCACAGAAACCCTGCTGTTTGTGCAAGATCTATTCTACAGTTTTCAATGTACAATATTTTGAAATATCATACACAAATACCATTTCATTAAAAGGAGTAACGCACTTTATGAAGAGCTGAAATGCTTCCCAAAACTGTAATTTGCTTTTTAGCAAACCTAATTCACTACTTTAATGTTAAATGTTCTTTTTGTTAGGGTTTTTTTTTTTCCCTTCGCCTCTTCATCTTATACCGTCAAGTAAATTCAAATACTTGCTTATAACGCAGATTTCAAGGACCACTTGAGAGATTGGACTCTGTCTGGCAATCTTCCTTAGAAAAAGAAATAGAAGATCAGTGATATCAGTGGTGAATGCCGTCATGTTACATACTTTCCATTGCCACAGCTAAATGAGAGCATGGCCAGCAAGCTGCCATTCAGTGTCACCACCATTGCAGAGAATTTTAACCACTGTGAGCATAGTCCTCTCTGCTGTCTCTGGTAAAATAATTAAGAATATATTAAACCTCACTTTTTCCTGTCTTAAAATCAAATAGTTCAGCTTCCCTGGTGCTATTCTACTTTGCACTATTGCTCTGACATGATCTGCTCCCAAAGCTGTTTTAATTAACTTTTGGAAAATAACCTCAATAGGAAAAGGTTCTGCTAAGGATAAAAAAGTATCAAAATACAGCATAACATTGTCCTTCGGTTGCCAGTGAATTAAGAAGTGCTTGCTAAAGTTAAGGCCAGTTAAGCCTATGAACTCTTTTCTCATACATAAAAAAATTGGTGTAACAGCTGGAATCCTCCACAGCCATAAGACAGATGACCTATATATTTGGAAGGATGGGGCAGTAAGGAGTACATATAAAGGAGAAACACTTTAAGACTAATTAATAGGATCCGTTTAAGACTGGGAACATGTGTGAACTCCTGTCCCACTTCTGCAATATTTCCAAGCTACCAGAACACTTTTATTTTAACCCACAATAGCTCATTTACTATTATTCAAAAAAGAAATTATTGACCTAGGCTTAGAAGGAAATCACAGGATGAATCAACCTCTTCAAACATTTGATAAAAGCACTCATCCAAAGGGAAAAAGCCTTGCTTCAATCCTTGATGAACCAATGACAACAGTTTTTTATGTTAAACCATCATTAGTTTCAAAATAGAAAATGTACATGCTGCAGAGTCCTTGATTCTTCCTTCATAAACAAAGACTTTCAAAAATACCCAAATATTTTTTTTGTTTTAAAGTAGAAGCATTCCAGCAGGACAGACAGACAACATTCCTTTCCCCAGAAAAGCCCGCAACAGATATGAGGCAGAGCATGACTGCAGAAAATATGAGCCCCAGTCTGGTCAGATGGGGGGGGAGGCAGGTTTAAGCCTTGGCAGGTGCTGTGTACCCTGTGCTGCTGTAATGGGTTAGCCCTTGGCTGGGGGCCAAACCACACACCCACTCACGCAATTCCCACCCCCCATCCGAGTATAGGGGAGAGAATTAAAGGGGTAAGGGGAAAAAAGGACTCGTGGGTTGAGATAAGATACACAGTGATACTGCCCCCCCACCTGATGACCAAGGCTCAGCCTGTTCCCGGCTAACGATCCCAGAGCAGGGAGAGTCCCGAAACCGCACTCACGAAACAGACATAACAGTCTGAGCGTCCCAGACCGAGAGCTGACTGGGGTGGTGGGGAAAGGCCTTGGGAGAGCGACCACCTGGAGCAAGATGACTCAGAGCAAAAGGAATCTGGAACCAAAAAAGGACCAATCTTCCAGAGGGTCCTCACCTATATACTGGGCATGACGTGTATGTTATGGAATAGATTATTGGCCACTTTGGGTCTCAATCCCGAACCTAAGAACAAATCCTAGGCTAGTAACTGGGGCTGTGCTCCCTCCCAGCTTCTCCGGGCTGTGGACAGCCAGAGAAGCTGAAAGACCTTGGCAGCCACGTAAACATCACTTTTTATCAGCTTTCTTCTGAGCATAAATCCAAAACACAGCCTCTTGCTAGCTATTATGAAGAGAGTTAACTCTGTCTCAGCTTAACCCAGGACAGCTGCAGTGCAAAAGGAGCATGAGAGCATTCAACTCCGGTCTGCTTCTGGAAGAAAATAGCAGTGTATCTGTGTGAAAACTGATTTTTAACTGGCACAGGGCCTCCTCAGAGCCCACCAACAAGACCAAGCCCTTCTTACAAGGCTATGAGAAGGTCATGCTGCCTGCACCTCTGCAAAGCTTAGCAACAAGGTACCTGGCACCCTGCTCACAGCTGTCATGATCAAGGCATTCCAGAATATGAACCAAAGTTAAATGGTATGGCTAAAATACTAAATTTAAAAAAAAAAATCCAAGCTGTCTCCTAAACCATTTATGCCTGTATGCAAAACTGCTTGTACAAAATTATTTCAGCTGATGCCAGATCATTTTGTTCACTTAGCCATGAAACTTGTGGTAAATGCTCTTTTATTTTCACACTAGTACAAGATACACTGTAACTGTGAAATTGGTTAATGCCTATGTACCCACATGAATACAAAGCCATTCAAAACCTATTATAGTAAGTAGAGCAGTGACTCTGTCGCAGACAAAAAGCTTTCTGAAAGATGCTCTAAAATTTCAAAGAAATGTCAAGGTTTCTATTAGAAACACCCTCCTTATTTAAGAAGTTGAGCTTTGCTTGGTTTGTTCCAGCAGCAGATAGCAAACTCCTGCAGAAAAGACTTCAAGCAACAGGAGTTGCAAACCTTACAGATCAAAAAAGTAATTAAAATGAACCCAAATATAAGCAATAAACAATACACGTTTATTGCTACAGAAGACAACACGATCTGGTACTACAATTAACCCACAGAGACAACTGGAATACTTATCCATGTATATTTTTAAAAAGCAATTGAAATTATCTTGAAAAAGACTGTATGTCGGAAATGATTTAGCAGCTAGTTCACTTTCGATTTCACTGATGACATAGTAAGTGTAAAGAGTAACATTTCCAGAAGGTCCATAAAGAACCAGACTGTAAAGTAATATCTTACATTACATTACAATCTTTATGCTAAATGAAAGCAACAAGAGCGCAGAGATAGTAGCCCAGGCCTCTATATATTTTCTTTTAGAAGGTAAGGTACATATAGCACTAAAAAGAAATGTCTCCAAGTGCTTCTGTGAAAAGAAATTGATGCAGCTTCTGAAATGCTAAACATGTCACAATAAGAAAGTGATATCTTTTTTCAAAAGACAGCCAAGGTGTGATTGAAAACAATTTGTTTTCATTCTATGAGCAATATACTAATGATCAAACTGGCAACATAGCTTATCTGGCAATTTGTAGAGATACTATCATTAATGTTATTTTGATGCTAGCTAAGTACAGGTACTCTGAGAGGAAAAAATAAAGGTATTTACTGCACTTCAAAATCTATTTTGTGTGTACATCAATAGCCCTTTTGAAAATACCTACTGATTTCATTTAAGGGACAATATTAGTGAAGATTCACCCCTGCAGCCCATCATGCAAGTAACTCTCAAGTGGATAAATTGACTTATACATTGATATAACCATGTTCAAATATAACTTGTTTAAAGATAAGGAACATGGAATTGCCAAGGAGATTACACATGAGGAAATTTATTTACTTTCAATTTGTTATTTACACGCAACTGGCCTATCAAATGTTTTGAACTGACTTCAGTGTGAAAAGGCTATGGCAATTAGCTTGCTCAAAGAGATTTCTTGATAAAATAATTTAAACTCTTATGTGAGTATTCCTTAATATATAGAGAATGTATCTCAAGATACTAACAGATAGATAAATACTTCAGCAAATGTTAAAAGAAGGTAACTGAGTTTAAACACTTCCAAAAGTAAAATTGGAGAATATTGTTCTGTACCAAAAATCTTATTAACATTTTTCAGTCAACGGTCTCTGCTAAATCACTGGTCTCAGAGTGCCTCATACCAGAATCAATCTTTAAAATCAGTCAGAACTATGAAAGCATAGAGCTAGGCTTGCTTTCTTTTTCTGGGGGGAGGAACTGTTCCGTTTTTACCATTTATTGCGTTTACTTCCAAAACATAATCAATATTACAATGCCAGGTAAAAAATTGGGGTTTTTTTAGAATTATATAGTTATACCACCACTCAAAAGCAGAATGGGCTGGGCAAAAGAGTATTTAAAATGTTCCCAAAGAAAGTCACCTGGATTTTTGCTGCCCCTGGAGTCAGTAACTAAGTCTACACTAGCAAGCAGGGGGGACCATTAGGAATTGCTCTGTAGGGCAAGACAGATGGTGCTGAATACGTGATATTCACACTGTACCCATTACAGGTTTTTTCACCAGAGACTGAGTTGGGGCATACTTGGTGTAATGCCCGAGTTTATTTTAGTCTGAAAATCATGTGCTTGAAGACCCTTCCATGACATAAGTAACAGTAAAAGAGAATGACCAGGTCGTATACTTAAAAAATGCCTTCTGATGCAAACTGAAAACAGTAGTGTAGAGCCACTCAATGACAACTATGACTTAAAAGGTAACAGATACAGTCTCCAAGATTTTTCCTGAAGACTGCAATTATCATGTTTGAGCAATTCTTTGAGGTCTCTCGCTAAAACTGGCTTATGGCACTTGAAAAACAACAGGGCTTTTTTTTTAATACTGAAAGTGATTACCCTTGATTCTCATCAGAGACTACAGATATGCCAAGAAGAGAGATCATCAGAAAAGGTGCCAATTATTGCCTGGCAGCTTAGGTAGGGTATAGCACTCATCAGGAAAGAATGACTGCAAATCTGATGTTAGCACAATAGCTAGACCTGACTTGCCATTGTCATGCTTTGGTTGTCATTATGAAGAACAAAGTAAGTAAATAAAGGAGAAAAAGATTAAAAAGGAGTAATAGTGTGTTTGTATCTGAGGCACTGAAAGAGCACTTTTGATGCAGAATATCCTCTAGGAAACAGCTACATATTTTTCAGGACAATGAAGATCAAAATCAAAACAATGGAACATCAAAATTATAAATGTATCGTGATAAAGATTATCTTAACTGGAGAATCAGGTTGGAAATAAAGATCAATAAAGAAGCTTGCAGAATGACACTGTTTATAAGACAGTGCTATTAAAAGACTAGGCTCGATCTACTCCAAACTATTTACTTGTAGGAAGATCATGTTCACGTTTTCCCTATTCACTTCACAATAACCATTTCCTCATATCCTCTAATGCTGACATATTATTTTTAAGAATGTCCTGGTTTCAGCTGGTACAGAGTTAACTTTCTTCATAGTAGCTGGTAAGAGGCTATGCTTTGGATTCATGCTGAGAAGAAAGCTGATAACATACTGATGTTTATAGTTGCCGACAAAACAGTCTAGGATTTTTCAGTTTCTTTTCTGTGCCGGTGTCTGCAGGTACAGGAGAAGCTGTGAGGGATCACAGCCCAATTACTAGCCTAAGATTCGACCCTAGGTTTAGGATTGAGACCCAAATTGGCCAACAGTCTATTCCATATAATGCATGTCACACCCAGTACATAGATGGGCTCTGTCCAGAAGTACTCTCTCTTGCTCTGGGTTGTCTCTCTCTGTGTTGCCCCTCTCTCAGGGTCATATTGGTCTCTTGTACACTCTTATCTCCATTCTGGGAGTGTGGTTTTGGGACTCTCCCTGCTCTGGGATCGTTAGCCAGGAGTGGGCTAAGCCTTGGTCACTGAGGGGTGAGCAATATCACTCCTTTGCATATTTGTATATATTAGTATCATTATAATTATTTTCAATATTGTAGTTTAGTTATTAAATTGTTCTTATCTCAACCCAAGAGTCTCTTTTCCCTTTACCCCTTTAATTCTCTTTCCCATCCCTGGGGAGGAGGGAGGGTGAGCTACATGACAAAGACCCACTTAGCAAGCTCTTTTGTGCATCCAAGAACCTGTATTAAGAGTTCCTCAGGTCCTAAGCTTTGATCCATTCAAACATTCCCTCAATAGCTTCCAGAAGCCAAGGTCAATTTTGTTATTTATTTTCAGTAGAAGGGATTTTTTTCCTTATCATTGGTCTTCCAGATCATTTATTCACTGTCATCTATGATTAGCCGCACAATATTTTTTCAGTGGTGAGGGAAGATGTATCTTCTCCTGCACCTTGCTCTTCCCACGGTACTAGTCACATTCATGACTACTTTTAAAATAAGTTTGCTGAGCAAGCCTTTTGCTGCCATCTATGGGACACCTTAGTCGTCAGGCTGTGCTTAAGTGCTCAGCATTTTCACCAAAAACCTGAATGGGGCTTTTCACAGCTCCTTTTCACCACCTCCTTTCTCAAACTGTTCAAGCTTCTGGGAAGTAACTTCAATCACTTCTCTTTTCACTGTGACTTTTAAGCCACTGAAATGACTCAATGTCTCAGGCCCCACCATCAGAGCCCTACCTGCATTTGGTACTTCTGTAACAAGTCATGATCTCTGTACCTGCCCACCACCAGTCAGTATTCTCCACAGCTCCAAGCAGACTTTTTCAAGAGTTTTTTAAGAGTTCGCTTAAACTGTCACCTTCCTCTCAAAATACCTCACAAACACTGCTCTGCTGCCTGGGTAGTTAGAAATATTATTTGTGGTACATCACACTACAGGAGACTTAGGGAGAACAGAGGCTACTTACTTATGTAGCTACTGAAAATTGCAAAGACTATCCATAAATGTATTTTTAAAAGTCATTTATGCACTTAGGAATCCATTTACACCAAAAAGAGTGCTTGAGCTTTTGACGGTAAACGTGGTTAGTCTTCTGTTGCACAGCAACTTAAGTGTTTATCCTTGCTTCAGAGTCAGGGAAGTCATCAGCT
>NW_010136428.1:30756-49296 GCF_000699245.1 Pterocles gutturalis | reverse complement strand
ACTCTTTCTAGTGCAGTACATGCCTCTGCTGAAAAGCGTAGTTCCCTCAAGTCATGCACAAAACCAGACTAAGAAAGGTAATAGATAAATTTCTGGAGAAAAATTTTTCCATTCTGGCAAACCAGATCCTTCCTGAGGGCTGGCAGAAAGAGATACATCTCTCAGGTGAACAGCTCAGAGGTGTTCCACTTCTACTTTATTTCTGTGACATGCTTAAGACAATAAAATACTCCCAAAATACAGATAATGGGGCAAAATACAGAATACTATTAATTATAGAATCACAGAATGGTTTGAGTTGTGAGGGACCTTCAAAGATCATCTTGTCCAACTCCCCTTCCATGGGCAGCAACATCTTTCACTAGACAGGTTGCTCAAAGCCCCATCTAGCCTGGCCTTGAACACCTCCAGGGATGGGGCATCCACAACTTCTCTGGGCAATCTGTTCCAGCGTTTCACCACCCTCATCATAAAACATTTCTTCCTTCTGTCTAATCTAAACCTACCTTCTTTCCGTTCAAAATCATTGTCCCTTGTCCTCTCACTAGAGGCCTGGGTAAAAAGTCTCTCTTTCTTATAAGCCCATTGAAAGGCACAATAAGATCTCCCTGTAACTTTCTCTTCTCCAGGCTAAACAATACCAACTCTCTCAGCCTTTCTTCATTGGAGAGGTGCTCCAGGCCCTTGATCATCTTCATGGGCCTCCTCTGGACTTGCTCCAACAGGTCCATGTCCTTCTATGTTAGGGTCCCAGTGCTGAATGCAGTACTCAAAGTGGGGTCTCACGAGTGAAGTAGAGGGGAAGAATCGCCACCGTCAGCTGCTGGCCATGATTCTTTTTATGCAGCCCACAATATGACTGGCTTTCTGGACTGCAAGCATATATTGCCAGCTCAAACACATGAAGATATGTTAATACTTCCTTCAGGTTAACAAATTCTGACCTGCTAATTTATTTTTCCAATTTCTGGCTATGACCTAGAACCCACCAGTGACAAATAATAACATTGCATCAATTTATTTTTGTTTTACTCCCCTCCCCACATTACAAATGAATGAACTACCTTCATACTTCCAAAATAAAAGTCAATGTGTCAGTCTGTAAATTTAAATCAGTCTATTTTTGATTAATACAGGCAGAACTTGCATCAAGTGAAATGTTTTTCATTATGCATTTGTTAAAAGCTGCTGGCATTAATGTACGTTTTTTTTTCCCCTTACACTTCCAATAGTTAAGAAGACTATTTTTTCGTAAACAGTGAAATCTAAGCTAATACAAACCAAATATCTGTAGCAAGGTACAGTAGCAATGATGAGAAAACAGCACAAAAGTATTTGATTAACTAGGAAAAACCATAGAGTCAACAAGCTGAATACCAAACCCAAGCAACTCTTTACTATAATTTGATAGTACTCCTTTTTCCTTTGTTTCATTCCTTCTGCATGAATACACAGAAAATAAACTATGTCTGTGTATGTCTTTAGCTACAAAGCACAGATACAAACTGACTGGTGGATGTTCCCATTCAAAACTTTTCCATGACTTGTCAATGTACTCATTTAGCAAGCTTTTTCTTTCTTCTCTTCCACTTTTTTCCTGCTCCAAATGCTAAGGCTATAAAGGCCAGGTTAGAGAAAAAGGTGCAATGTTAGATATATGGAAGTTCACAGGTGTATTCTGATTGGTTTCAGTAGGGCTTGGGTTTCATCCACATAATCTAACAGGATTCTTTCCTCATGACACCTTTTCATTAACGCTATACCCTGTTACACAAGTATCTCCCAATTTCCTACAACACATTAGAAAGAAATACCTGGTTGGAACTTCATAAACAATTAGTCTGCATATAATCTAGAAGACAGTTCTGCTCAATCCTTTCTAAACCCTGCAGATTTGTAAAAATCCAAGCTTTCACTACCTGGCTGTCTTTTATGATCAAGGTGGAAGGCACAAAATACCCAGCAAAGCTTTTCTGAGTGAGACAGTTTGTTGACTGGAAGGATGATACTATCATATAGATTTACAGACCTACATAATAGCTAGCAATAACAGTAACAGTCTTCTGTCACTCATGACTGGAGACAGCAATATATTCAGATAATTGGAGCTAATACTAACCCTCATGACCAGTGAGTATGCTAAGCATAATGGGAGAAAGGCACTGTGCTGCTTTGCTTATGCAGTTGTGCTAAAGTGCTTTAATTAGACCGTGTCTCTGCTATTACAAATAAACACACTTCTTCAGACCAGTGACTCTAAGTAGTGCTGAATAGTGCAGTTTACCTCTGTGATTAAACATACATTAGGGAATATGTAAACACCTTTAAACTCATTGTACCAGGTTAACTAAATTGGACATCTATATAAATCTTTAGAGATTAAAGATAGGAGAACCACTATGTCTCTATTCCCCAATCAACAGTTCAATACAAGCAATAATGGTTACAAGAGTTAAGCATACTGACAGTGCAAACAAAAAACTTTGAGAGGAAAAGCAGGATTGGATTTCCATTCTGGAAAGCCCATTGGGCCCAATGCTAACAAAACAGCTATAAAAGTAAGCAAAAGAAAGCAATTGCATTTTAAGTGAATGGGGCTAGAAATGTAAGTATATTTTAGAGGGAGTAAATTGCTTTTTTTCCTCTCATATATATTATAAATATCACAATTTAAACTAAAGTTGCCGGGGGAGAGGAAGCTCAATCCATCCCACACCTACCAGTTTGACGCCAGAAACAGAGATAGATGCCCGGAGCCTGCAGAAGGATCTCAGGCTGGCAGGAGAGCACCTGAAGAGCAACACAAAGGAATTCCAGACAGTAAGTTGGCCTCATCGGGAGTCGAGCTTCAGTGACCCTATGCAAATGAACACAGCATGGGGAACAAACAAGAGGAGTTAGAGACTAGAGATGTGTGCATGCCTGAAGGGGTATGATCTCATTGGCATCAGAGACATGGTGGGATGAGTCCTATGACTGGAGTGTTGGAATGGAGTGATACAGGTTCTTTAGGGAGGACAGGGAGGGGAGATGAGGAAGGGGTGTCGCCCTCTATGTCAGTGTCCAGCTGGAGTGCATGGAGCTCTACCTGGGGATGGATGAGGACCCAGCTGAGAGGCTATGGGTCAAGATTAAAGGGAGGGCAGGGACAGGGGACATTATAGTGGGGGTCTGCTACAGGCCGTCAGTCCAGGAACACTGAGCCAATGAGGCCCTCGATAAACAGATAGGTGCAGCCTCGCATTCACAAGCCCTGGCCCTCATGAGGGACTTCAGCCACCCTGATATCTGTTGTAGGGATAACACAGCAGGGCATAAGCAAGCCATGAGTTTCCTGGAATGTGTTGACAATAACTTCCTCTTCTCCAAGTGACAGAGAAGCCAACAAGGAGAGGTGCTATGTTGGACTTCATTCTCACCAAGAAGGAAGGGCTGGTGGCGAATGTGAAGCTCAAAGGACGCCTGGGATGCAATGACCATGAAATGGTGGAGTTCAAGATCCTTAGGGCAGGAAGGAGGACACACAGCAAACTCACTACCCTGGACTTCAGGAGAGCAGGCTTTGACCTCTTCAGGGATCTGCTTGGTGGAGTACCATGGGACAAAGCACGGGACGGAAGAGGGGCCCAAAAAAGCTGGTTAATATTCAACGATCATCTCCTACAAGCTCAGGAGCAATGCATCCCAACAAAGAGGAAGTCAGGCCAAAAAGCCAGGAGGCATGGATGAACCAGGAAACAAGGACCTCCT
Organism: Pterocles gutturalis; assembly: GCF_000699245.1. NCBI lineage: Eukaryota > Metazoa > Chordata > Aves > Pterocliformes > Pteroclidae > Pterocles > Pterocles gutturalis. Next base: position 45,546 of record NW_010136428.1, on the reverse strand, counting down.
GGACAAACTCAAAACACAAAAAGGAAGCCTACAGAGGGTGGACACAAGGACAGGTAGCCTGGGGGGAATACAGAAAAATTGTCTGAGCAGACAGGGATCAGGTTACGAAAGCTAAGGCCCCGACAGACTTAAATCTAGCTAGGGATGTCAAGGGCAACACAAAATGCTTCTACATGTAAGTCAGGGATGAAAGGAAGACTAGGGAAAATGTGGGCCCTCTCTGGAAGAAAACAGGAGACCCAGTTACCCAGGATATGGAGAAGGCTGAGGTAGGCACTTTTGTGCCTCAGTCTTCACTGGCAAGTGCTCAAGCCACACCAGCCAAGTTGCAGAAGGCAAAGGCAGGGATTCAGGGGCTGAAGAACCACCCGCTGTAGAGGAAGAGCAGGTTTGAGACCACCTAAAGAATCTGAAGGTGCACAAGTCCATGGGACCTGATGAGATGCACCTGTGGTCCTGAGGGAACTGGTGAATGAAGTTGCTAAGCTACTATCCATTATATTTGAAAAGTCATGGCAGTCTGGTGAAGTTCTGGATGACTGAAAAAGGGGAAACATAACCCCCATTTGTAAGAAAGGAAAAAAGGAAGACCTGGGGAACAACAGGCAGATCAGTCTCACCTCTGTGCCTGGCAGATCCAGGCAGAGAGGAACAAGTCGTCCTGGAAATTATGCTAAGGCACACAGAAAATAAGGAGGTGATTTGTGACAGCAAATATGGCGTCACTCTGGGCAAGTTGTGCCTGAAAGATTTGGTGGCCTTCTATGACAGGCTCACAGCACTGGTGGATAAAGGAAGAGCAACTGACATCATCTACCTGGACTTGTGCAAAGCATTCTACACTGTCCCACAAGACATCCTTGTCTCTAAACTGGAGAGCCATGAATTTGACAGTTGAACCACTTGGTGGATAAGCAACTGGGTAGATGGTCGCACTCAAAGAGTTGTGGTCAATGGCTCAATGTCCAAGTGGAGACTGGTGACAAGTGGCGCTCCTCAGGGGTCAGGGTTAGGACCAGTGTTGTTTAACATCTTAATTGGGGACATGGGCAGTGGGATTGAGTGCATGCTCAGCAAGTTTGCCGATGACACCAAGCTGGGTGGTGTGGTTAAGACGCTGAAGGGAAGGGATACCATCCAGAGGGACCTGGACAGGCTTGAGAGGAGGGCCCATGCCAACCTCATGAAATTCAACAAGGCCAAGTGCAAGGTTCTGCACATGGGTCAAGGCAATCTGAAGCACAAACACAGGCTGGCAGAAGAATGGATTGAGAACAACTCTGAGGAGAAGGAGTTGGCGTGTTGGTTGATGAGAAGATGAATCTGAGACAGCAATGTGCACTCACAGCCCAGAAAGCCAACTGTATCCAGGGCTGCATAAAAAGAAGCATAAACAGCAGGTTGAAGGAGGTGATTCTCCCCCTCTGTTCTGCTCTCATGAGATCCCACCCAGAGTACTGCGTTCAGCTCTGGGGCCCCCAGCATAAAAAAAGACATGGACCTGTTGCAGCAAGTCCAGAGGAAAGCCACGAAAATGACTAGAGGGCTGGAGCACCTCCTGTATGAGGACAGGCTAAGAGAGTTAGGGTTGTTCAGCCTGGGGATGAGAAGGGTCTGAGGAGACCTTATAGCAGCCTTCCCATACTTAAAAGGAGGTCTACAAGAGAGATGGGGAAACACTCCTTATCAGGGAGTGTAGTGATAGGACAAGTAATGGGATCTAGATTAGATATTAGGAAGAAATTTTTCACTGTGAGGGTGGTTAGACACTGGAACAGGTTGCCCAGGGAAGTTGTGGATGCCCCATCCCTGGAGGTGTTCAAGGCCATGTTGGATAAGGCTTTGAGCAACCTGATGTAGTGGAAGGTGTCCCTACCCACGGCAGGACGGTTGGACCTTGATGATCTTTAAGGTCCTTTCCAACTCTAACCATTCTATAATACTGTGATGCTATGATTATTTATTTCCTTCTCTGAAAAGGGTACTGTCATTAGTTGGAATTAAACAGAAATTATGAAGCAAAGGGATGAATGGGAGGAAAAGAAAAACCATGATCAGGTTGGAGATGGCACAAAAAAATTTTATTGATTTTAGAGAAGGAACTGCCTTTGCCTTCACAACTAATTTTCTGTTCAATAAAATAAGACTACCTACCAAACTCTTTCACATACACAAATGTATGTAGAGGTGTGGGAAATAAGGCAATAGAGAGTGAAAGTATGGAAAAGCGCTAGACAAAAGAAAATGTGTAGTTTATAGAAAAAACAGCATTTCCTAACAGCAAAATAAGAAGGCAGTCATAGGAGACAGGGTATTTTACTTAGATTTTCAAGCTTTTAGGACACTTATGGCTTAAGCTTATATTTTGACTCACAATCATGCAGATTTTGAAGCAGAGCTCCCTCCTCTGCTGAAGGACAAGCTCTGCCCCGAGCAGTAACCACTGCTGGAAAACCTTCCTTTCCTCTCCACTCATCTTCTGTGGCTCCCTTCCCACTCAGTGGAAGGCTGAATGACACATTCCTTGGACCTAGGGCTTGATCCAGACCAACTGTGATGGCAGGCTAGCTTCCAAGGAAGAAGTATGGCCTGTGGTATCAGCAGTGTTGATACCAGAAGTCAGCCTCCAGCTGAAGGCCAGATACTCAAACCCACACTGGCACCTCTCCTATTGTTGGAACTAAAACTGAGAAATCAGAACCCAAGAGTGCATCCAATTTCATCTGGCCCAAAGGAGCAATTTTAACAGGCAGAGATTGGGCAGAGTCATAAATAAGCAGCCTGCTTTCTACCAGCCATATTCCCTTCCTGAGAGAGCCTTTATTTAGATGTCTCAGAGTAGCTATTCAAGCCTCAGAGAGGCTATTGAAGCAGTTCCTTTGTAGGAAACCTTGTTAATGGCTTGGGTCAGTAAAGATACTGCAGCCAAAAAATGAATTTGACCCACGTCCTGTACACTAATGATGAACCCTCTAATAAATGCAAAATTATAATTTTCATATTGCATGACTATTCAATGCCTACTACATTATGGCAATTACATGCATCATATTTCAGCTATGATTGAACTTAAGTAATTCTGAATTTTAGTTTCAATTGAAATAATACATGCCTATGTCACTGAAAAAACATATAATACAATATGACCACATGTTCATGTTAATCTTAAACTTACATGGTTTGCCAAACTGTGCGCTTGGGTCCTGACTTTTTCTGGGGCTTGGTGAGGGCATGACGAAATGTTAATTAAAAATTACCATGTGCAAAGCTATCACCCATGTCAAACACAGGCAAATGGAGTGGAAAGTGGATTTGGTTTATAACAATATAAGAGTGGGACTCATCAGATAAGACTCTCCAACCACATCAGCCAATGCTTCTCTGGGAAAGCCATGCCAAACTAAGAACAGGGAAAAATCTTTTGTTTGAACAAAGATTAAAATTCAGCTAAAGGCTGGTAAGGGAAAAGGAACAATGTACTGAGAAGTTACAATAATAGTAATGTGCAGCAGACTGACTGGTAGACATTGCCAAGTCCTTTGAAACGCACAAGTAACAGCTTTAAATTTATAAAATACACATTTCAAAAACCTAAAGAATTCTTAATATTTTATGAAAGCATTACTACAACTTACAGCTGCTTAGTATTTTTCCTATGGAAATTGCAACAGAATGTTACTGGGGTGGTGTAATTAAAGACAATAGCCTCTACTAATTCTAGCTTTCACCATTAGACCTAGTCTCTCCTACTGATGTGAATATCTGTTCTTATGCTAATGCCTAGTAAACTTATTTCTGTAACAGAAAAAATCATAACTAATTTTCTCTCTTTTCAAAACAATGCAAATGCTGTCATGTTCAGAAAATAAATTAAAAAAAAAAAAAAAAAAGAGGAATAAGAATAAAATGCAGTGTGTCCACCATGTATATTAAGGAATTAGGAACACAACAACGGGAGGACGTAGTAGAACTGTTAAATTCTGTCTTTGTCACTTCAGAACATCAATTGCACAGGTCTGTATTCTTGAGAGACCACTCTCTAACACCTTGTATCAACTGTTAAATCTACCCTAAAAGACAAAAAGACACAACTATGGGACATTCTGCTCCCTGCTGTGTAATCTTATATCCTCTGTCCCTGCAATAGGGGAAAATTTATAAAGATGATCCCAGGATAAGGACTATGCCCTGCACCATAGAGCATTTAATTAATGGCACTGATGCTGAAACTGATGTTGAAAAATGTAGCCTGTGAACTTGAGAATATGTTCAGGATGCTCTTTACTGATTGGACTGATAAATAGGTTAAAACTGCTTTCAGCTTGTGCCCAACTCCCCTTGAAGTCTGAAGTCAATAATAACATGAGTTCCAGACAGATACAGTAAAACAACAAGTTCAATGCTATGTTACTTGTTAGACTAACTTCAATTATATAGAAGAAAATCTCTTTTGATTTAATCAATACAATCTAAAGTCTCCCTTTTGGACATTAATATATAAAATATCCATTACAGGCCCTTAGATTTGATTGATGCAATGAATCAGAGCAGATTAATCAGATAGAAAAGCTATTGTTTTACCATAATAAATCCCACAGCTGTCACTGAATTAACCAACCAGAAGAGACAGGCTTCATACAAATAAAAGTAAACTGGTTCAGTGAAATAAGCAGGCCTAAGTTACCCCTCAGGATCAAGATTACACAAAACCTTTAAACAGTTAAAAAGCATTCACTGAAGCATGTGCAAGCATGTTTCAAACAGAAACAGTTTGCTGCATCACAACTTAGTATAGAGCTCAAAAGTGAGAGATTGCCTTTGAAAGTCCATTCAATATGAAAAGCACAATTAAACAATACATAGGAGTCCACAGCTGCCATGCCAAAGGACGAGCGCCTTTAAAGATTGACTGTTGATCACTTTTCACATCCTATTAAGCTCTAGCTTCGCTGCAAACAATGCCAACCAAAATGCTGATTAACAGCAATGAGATGTGATTGGAGTTCTGCCAAGCCCACAAAGTGGTTTCACAAGGACATGCAATAAACCAAGAAAAAACTCATTTTGGTCACTGCTACACTTGGTCAGCAACAAATATATGATACATATGTGGAAGGCTGCAGATTCCACTACTGATTTTACAAGCAATAACTGCCCAACTGAAATTTCTGTGGTTTTCCAGTAACAGACTAATGGATGTTTTTCCTCCAGAAAGATTTCCTGGCTTTAGCTTGCTTTCTTCCAAGATTTGCTGATATGACACCCTTCTGCATCAACTTCTCTTTTCTACTACATATTTCAGAAAGGAGTAAAGAGAAATATGACAAAAGACTTTGTCATGATTGGCTAGAAAACATTTAGAGGTGTGTCCCTGCCATTGTATAACTTGTTTTATTTTCTTTCCGTGGGTTTCATGCAGTTTAAAATTAATTAATAAAGGCATCCAGCATGTAGGTGTCTATGATTATTAGTGCTGTTATAAATAAAAGAAACAAAAAAGGAAATATGACAATTCTGAAGCAAATCAGCTATCCAGTTCACTAAACTGTAGGATTATAATTAAAAAAACAAACAAACAAACAAACAAAAAAACCAAAAAAACCCCCACTGTGCAAATGCATTTTAAAAAATTATTTTACAAGGAAAGGAAATACTTGTCACTTTCTTGATTAAAGCCTTTAAGCAAAAACTGAACTATCTTACTGTTACTTACTTACTATTATGCTAAACATCATGGCATATTGCCAGTGGCTCTACTAAATTATCATCAGCCATGTATTAATAATTTGAAGTGAGATCTTTAGTCTGAATTCAAGCTACTCAACTTCAAGTCATCAATGTTATAGAAATGAAGTGTGTTTACACTCTGGCACATTTCCCAGATATTTAATGCCTGGAACTTGCTTTGCATATTACACACAAGTTTACAGAAACTGAATGCAAAAAGAGAAAAACAGATTTCCTCTTCTCTTTCACCTCTGTTTCAGAGGATGATCTTCCTATGAAAATAGCAACAATGGTTTAGCAACCTCATGAGTTGATAAGATCTCAGGCAAATTTTATGCTATACAACAGCCTTTCTGCATGACCCTTGTCAGTGAGGAGCCTACTGTTCTCTAAACGGATTCAGTAGAAAAAGGACAGATGTTTGCTACTAACAACTTCTGAGAGCTGAGATTTCAAATCTTCCTTGACCCAAATCCTCTCAAAACCATCCTTCTCCCTCCCCAGGATTCATTCAGTTCACCTTCTAATTGAATTGAATCTCCACAGCCAGCCAGCATCATCTCTATTGATCTGCTGCCACTGTGAAACATCCCTGGGGACTCAGAGAAACCCATAAACTACAGCTAATCACTTCCTTTATGAAAACCCCTGACAAAACCCTTACAGGCAGTAGAAATCCCAATTGCCATCAGTGGTCTATAGGTTAAGCCCTGCATTTTGTTTCCAGTGACAGCTTACAGCAATCATCCACAGCCGTCCATGCATTTCCTTGGCACAGCCTTCACAGCATGGCTCACAGCTATGCTTGTGAGGTTTCATGGAGCCATGGAGCTTCCCAGCTGGTGCAGGAGTATGTACCTCACTGTTTAGAGAGAACACACTGCAGCACTGGGGGAAGGATTCCCTCCTCCATCCTGTCTTTATCAGCCCTGAGGGTTTTGCTTTACTGATTTTAAAATAACTGCTAGCTCTGCAAAGGAAGATAAAAAGAAACACTGAGATTATTTTCTGAAAGCTTCTTGTCAATGAGAGCTATGTTCTGTAGTCTACCTTCTCTCTGTTGCATCTTCTTCTACACTTTGTCCCTTACACACTAAAGGTGAGAAAGGCCTCAATTGGAAAGATCACGCCAAACGTGAATCTTTCAAACAGTTTGCAAAGCCCACAGACGGATTTTACATTGTACTAGCAGTTCGGAACAAACAGGAGGATACTGCCCTCTTAGCCCTTCTGTATGTAATGTTTCATCTGAAGATAAAGATTCTGATATAAGCATAAGCTGTTCCACCTGTTGGTTTCAGCATGACTCTGATACACCCACTACTTCCTCTCTGACAACACTTCTGGTGAGTATGAAATGGAAGAAATAAAAATAAAAAACCCTCATGAGCCTCCAAAATGTTCTGAAACCAGCAATTGCACCTGTTCTTGGTAAGGTCTTGTCTCAGATCCTTTTACAGGTCTTCTTTGCTTGCAAGTTGTAAAAGAAAATAATTATTCATTCTGACTGGAAATTCGCCTGTATCCTACTGCTAGCCAATAAAGTACAATTATGTTTAAAATGAAAAGCAAGTTCGAGAAATAACTTTTGCTAAGTCATTTTTCTTTGAGTACTTCACTAAATATATGTTTCAAAAAATGCAAATTATTACTCTTGTTCCCACTAAATACAGGATGAAAAATGCACATAAGCTGTCTCCACAGTGCTCATGAGGTATATCAACTATTACTTCCATACAGAAATATTGTCAAAAAAAGCAGGTAGAAATAAAAGTAAGGAGGTTTTTTTTACATTTTACAAGTAGTAGCTATTTTCTTATTTTTTCCTGTGGCCTGTTCATTCACTTGTTGAAGACTCAAGGACAAATCTCAAAAAAGGATTTCAATACAGCAATCTTATCGTATCAAACATATAATGTGAATCCATACACAATGTTAATCTCCCATATATGTATAGTCATGTCCTTATGTCTACACGAGCATAAGGATGGCAGGACACCTAGTAACAGGATTCACCAGAATAACCTCTGCTGAAAGAGATGTATAAGACAGAATGCACAGTGGGGCTGCGACTCCAGTCTAGCCTGGGATGGTAATGGAGACTGGTGAGAGATTTAAATCTCATTCCATCTGAAATGCAGCCATCTAACATCTAACTTAACTGTGGTACACCTTCTAACACCAAAGAAACAGAATCCAGACCTGTCACCTGATGAGTCAGTTATTTTCTTTCAAAATATGTTCTGTGCTTAAAACATCACCATGTGTGACAGCACTGACCTATTTACCTGGCCTCTTTATTTTATTTGAAATACAGCAATGCTCACTCTTTTTCTCACTTTCTCACTTTCAGTCTCTTAATTCTTTGATGCAAACTGGAAAAGGCTAGTAGGCTTCTGTTAGTCTCTGAAAAGCCTATACTTGGCTGATGTAGCAAATACTCACAACAAACACCTTCCCTCGTGTGGTGAGTTGACCCTGGCCAGCAGTCAAGCAGCCACACAGCTGCTCTCTCAATCCCTGCTCTCTCCTTTGTGGGACAGTGGAGCGAACAGGAAAAGCAGAAGCAAGAAAACTCATAGGTCAAGATAAAGACAGCTTAATAGCTGAATGGAAGGGGGGGGAAAGACACTCACCACCACCCTGCTTGTGGACTGAGGACCACTTCGTCTCTCAGCATGGCCACCTTGGAAGACAGCCCCCACTCCCTTCTTCCACTACTACAGTTTTACTGCTTGCTGAGCATGACACTATATGGTATGGCATTTCCCTTTGGTCAGTTCCAAGTCAGCTGTCCTGGCTGTGTGCCTTCCCAGCTTTTTGCCCACTACCAGCCTACTCCCTGGTGAGGGGAGAGACAGACAGACATGGAGAAGGTTTTGAGGCTGTGCAAGCACTGTTCAGCAACAACCAAAACATTGGTGTGTTACCAACACGGTTTTACTCACAAATCCAAAACACTGCATAGGTATTTTGGCACAGGGTTTTCATGAAGAAAGTTAACTTCTTCCCAGCCAGACCCAGTACACCTCAGAAAGAAGAATGAACAGGAGATTTTCTCCTACACAACAGAAAAATATCCTAAACCCTGCACTCCTTGTGAAAATGAAAGAGACAGACTGCTTCCCCATAAGCTGTGTTTGGGACCAAGGTAGGCTTGGCATTTGATAACTTCAGACATAAAATGTGAAAATGCTTCTGCCTTGAAGCACTTAAGTCTTTCTCCATATTGGAGCAAGAACCCAGGGACTTCAAACAAACCCATTAAAGCATTCTTGAAGAAATTCATGTGCACTGAAAAACAAGGCAACAAAAGATAGCCAAATCACTCCTTCCTATACTGACACCACTGTAAGGATTGTCGCAGTGTATTATTTCACTGAAGGACTAGACTATTCATTTTCACAAACAACCCAATGACTTGAGGTATAAGGTAACTGACAGCACCGGGTGGCATCATGTTTCCTATGTCATGGTCATCTGTGCAGAAAGAAATGCTATACTCTGTTCTTGATTTAGCTCTGATAATGCCAGTGTAATACAGAATTATATTGTATCTGGAAGTGTAATACAGAATTACAAAAGGAACAGTCACAGCCATGTGTATCCATTTCTGCCTTCTCTCTTTTAATTTGGTTTGGTCTTTTTGTTTTGTGTCCTCTCCCCACCCCTCTGAAAACATGTAGCAAGGATCAGTACTGAAAAAAAGCTTAGTATTTTGAATTTTCTAACTATTTTTATTTATTTCCAGATGAAGGGATCAATTTGGAAAAAAAAATAATAAATATATTTAGAACTAGTAGATTTTGTCATATGATAACATGGTACATAACACCTCTCCACTTTTATTGAAAATTTCAGAAGCAAAGGAATTTTTAGGCAGATGGTAGTGCACAAAAAGCCGGGAAGGCACATAGCCAGGGCAGCTGACCTGAACTGATCAAAGGGAAATGCCATACCATATAGCATCATTCTCAGCAAGCACTAAAACTGTGGTAGAGGAAGAAGACGGGGGCAGGGGTGGCCAAGCTTTGTTTTCTTATTTCCATGTTACCTCAGTAATTAACTAAGAATTTGAAGAAATCTGCTGCTGCTGGATGCTCAATACAACTGCTTCTTGTCACAAGAGTTCAGTAAGATCAAAGCTAAATGCACAGGTCTTTGAAAACTCTTGGTAGGCATTACTATCAAAACAAAAAATTGCATAATTGTTATTATTTTAAGTTTTACCTCAGAAACATCACTTTAAAAAAAAGGAAGGAAGCCTGACAGAACTTCCTTGTGCAAACATGTATCATACAGAATCAACAGCTCACCTCACACATCAAAAAACAGAAAGAAGCTACTCTCCATCCTATTAACAGTATCTGCCCAACATGTCTCTCTATGGACTCCAGTCCTCTCTGTACTTTAGTCCTCAAAGACACACTATAAAAACTGTTTCCAGTTTGCTTGAGTACAATCTGGTCAAATGAGAGTTAATTACTTTTGCACATTTTAATAGCTTTCAGAAGCACAGATATTAACAGATTCATCACAAAAAACCCTAAAATTGAAAAATAATAACAATACAGTAGCAAAACAGTTTTCAAAATAAATATAAATCTGCAAATACACTGTATGAATAAAACGTGTTATTTATTTCCTGCTTTGCTGCTAACTGTCGTGAGCTGTTGTTCATGGTAGATAAACCAAGCAGCAAAACTTGAAAATGGACACCTTTATTACTATTTTTCTTATGATCAACTCTGTTGCTCTCATCTAGTTTAAACCTTATATTCAACCCTAAAAATGTAAGTTTTACAAGTCTTAAGTACATATGTCGCTGATATATGGGAACAAAGCAGTTGCTGCAGCGAAAGAGACAAAAAAAACCCCAACCCAAAAACTCACAGAATTTTATTAGCTAAAGGTGAATAAAAATAAGAATAATGGTTCTCTCCTTACAATCACAAGAAGGCTTTTCATGGCCTACTTTGCAGAGTGGACCAAGCATTGAAAAATATAAAAAGCAGACAGTTTAGTGCACAATCACTTTCCCCCTTGTGTCCTCCTCTACTTCAGCTGTATTTGCCCCCACTGAAAAAGCTCTCCTTTCTCTAAAAAAGTGACGTATCTCTTGACAGATTTTGCTAAATCTTCTAAAAATGCAATAACATAGGAGATCTTGTGCAAAGGAAATAAAAGTTCATCCTGAGAAACCTTGAACCAGAGGAAGAGGCACCTTCATGAGATGCACAGGTGCTAAAGCCCTGGTAATTAGCTGCTAGGCTGAAACACCAGCCGTGAATGTCTCTGCTTCAGGAACAGGAACATCAGCTCCTGTTCTCCTATTAGGACAGGATCCCAGGATCCAAAGAATGACTTCACACATAGACTAAGTTCTGAAAATCCAAACTAACTGGCATCCCATTTGTTTGTATAACTTATGAAACAAAGCCAGCTCTACTGATCATTACACCAGGGAACAAGGGTACTGTAATACAGAACCCCTATTTTAACATTTACATATATGAAAAATGAGATTATACTCCACTGAAAAGTAGGGAAATGTTTTTTTTCCCCTAATATTTTGAATATTTGTATGACATGATGCAAAAGACATGGTAATGTTATATTTAGTATTGTCTTTTTAGCTTAATGACCATTTTTTAAATATTTCATTTTCTGCAGTGATTATTTATTTATACATGTACACCAAAATGTCTTTTTCTTAAGAAATATATTTTATCAGTAAAAAAAAAAAAGTGAAGTCTGTTAATAGCTAAGAAAAGAAATAAGGTGTTTACAGTATAAATTGCTCCCAGCAATTGTTTCTTTATTAGCCCAGAGCTGCTGGAGAACTATTTGTTTTCTGTATGCTTGAGTTTTTTTGAAGTATTTTTTTCTGTAATTCCCACAGCAAAGGACTCTGGAGCTGTGGTGAAGTTGCACAGAAGGTCACTATATTCAAACAACAGCTGTTTTCTTTCATAATAAAGGAAAAAAGACTCTGCACTGAAAAGTGACCATAAATAGGAACAGCATACTCTTTACACAGGCAAAACACAAGAGATTTCAGTGGGAATTCTGCCATGTTTAATGCAGGATCAACTCTAATACTGCTCTTTCACAGGCAGGATCAAGGAGGAAATAAGGAAATTAGATAAGCACAGGCAAATCCCACAGGATGTCCATGCGATTGTTCCATGCCCAAAAGAGAGAAAGCAATCCTACACAAAGTAATTTCAGCTGTTCATGGGATGGCTCCAGTAAGAAAAAAAGCCAAGAAAACATTCTTACACATGAAGATGAGTGTGAGAACTGTGTTTTGTGGAGTTGGGAGAGGAGACATGAGAAAAAACTTTTTGGAAAACTACTGTATTGTAAAAGGCTGTATTGCTCGGCGGGGCTGGGGGAGAGGGGATGATGGTATTCAGCAGATGTCTTCCAATATTCACCAGTAGAAGCAGAGGAACTGTGCAAGGTTCTGGGCCTCATGTAAGGTGCCAACAACATGCTTAGACTCAGGAGCCCTCTCTACTCCTTCCAGGGAACTACAAGGCAGGATCCATACCAGAAATCATCTGCTGATCCTACTTTCAGGTTTGGTTGTTTGCCATCATTGGAAGTAAACAACAAGAGCTGGACTCTAATCCCAGCGGGCTCAGTTCATCTTTGCCTACTGTTTAATGCATGTTCCATTAGAGCTCTGTTACTGTGGCCAGACTCCATATAGACATTGTCCACACCTCAAAGAGTATCATCTCACTTGGAAAATACTTTTAAAAATAAACATAATGAAAGAGTTCAGCATTAAATCCCAGGCCCATTAATAAATTAAAATTTCTGAAATTTGTTGTTAAACTCAATTAAAAAACAAAAAAGTTGTGTGGTTTGCTTATTATAATTACCTTATAATTAACCTTCCTGGCAGTGGCATTAGAGAGTAAATAATCCTTTTAATCAGTTAAGATCTTAACTCATAAATTCTAGTTCCATCTTGCCCTCTGTTACATATTGATTACCTCAATTTTGGCAATAATATGTGCACAATTACATTAAAAACAGAAAACAGCTTTTAGAAATACTTCACAAAAAAATTTTGCAACTGCCCCCCAAACACTTTCCAAATCCAATATTGTAACATGAAATACAAACTGTTGACAAACAAGTATGAAAGCAAAATACAGAAAATAAATTATCACATAAAACCACTTGATCTAAATCTACTAGAGTAAAAAATCTGATTCCAATGGCCATTTAAGATATGCTACTGATTAAAAAAGTAGTTATCATGTTGGACTTGGTATTTATATAACGTTTTTAAAACTTTAAATCCCTTTGAGATTTTAGAGGAGTGGCCATCCCTCATAGAAGTTTAATAAGGCATGAAATCTGCAAAAGAGTAGTTTATTTTTTCCAACACCACATTACCTTTTTTTCTGACCCCAAAAGTGCACACATAGACAGGAAAAAATAAAGTTTTTCAAAATGCTCTCAGAAGGCAGTCATTATTCTCCTGCCTGAAAGTTTCTTTCATTAAAACAGAAGGAAAAATAGAAGAGACTTTCAGTGCTGTACATGATTGCAGCAACTGCCCTGTTACTAAGTAAAACAGTACACAGGAATACAGAATTTGGCCTCACTAGATCAGAGCAGAAGTCTAAGTAAGTTTATGTCCTGTCTTTAGAAACTGCCTATGCCTTATGCTTTAAAGACTGATGAAGGAAGAACCTAATTTGTCTGAACAATTTGACAGTGTGATACACAAAAAAGGGAATAGAGACAATACTTTCCAAACCTTGTGGCTGTCAGTCTGGACCGTTCAGCATTAAACACCTCTATTAGTACTTAATATGTCAAGTTGTGAACTTTATTGATGATTAGTTACTAAATGATCTACACAAAACACTTCCATATTTTAAATAAAAATTGAGGTGCATTAAATCAAAGAACTCTTGATATAAATTTAAATTTACACTAGAAATTTGTTTGTTCTTTAAAAAAAAAAAGATCTTGTAATTTTAATTGTTTAGGACAGACTTCTCTTTTTAGGCAGTTTTAAGGCCTGTAGCAGAGAGTTGTCTCTTTTTAGATTATGAAGACCTGTAATTGGCATATAATACATGAAAGTTTAAAACAAAAGCCTCATTTCAACCAGCTTAATGATATGGTTATGGTATATCCCTGTGGTATACCACGTCTACAGGTATATCTGTGGTAGAGGAAAAAGATCATGGGTGCGTAAGTCTTACAGAACAGCTTAATGGAATCTTTTAGCTTATTAAACATAAAATTGCACTTTTTATTTGTCTCCATAAGAGTATGCTTTAAAGTTAAGTTGTTACAAATTCGGAAGGGTTTCAAGATATAAAAAGCAAAGCAAGACCCACACGGCCCTTCTTGACTGATTCTTTTATCATTAAAGCCTAATTTAAAACAGCTCTAAGGGCCTTAATATAAAATATTATTTAATGCATAATATGCATACTCAAATAAAGAGTAAAGACAGAATGCTTTGGAATTATCAAGGCAAGAAACTGGAATACTATTTCATAAAATAAGTGAATACTTACTTGTATAGAGGTTAAAAGGAGTTTGGGGATGTTACAAATATTAATACAGTACAGTGGCTGCAAGTACTACATTCCCATGTGTCTGCTCTAAACTTTTGTGGCCTTTAAATAAATCATTGAGCTGCATGAACATGAGCACAATAGATAGAATACAATATTGTGAAGTTTCTAAAACTAAGTATGCAAGTTTCACATGCTGTTTTAAATGGCAGCAGACTTAGCTGTCCATTAGTTTCAATTTGAAGTTAGCTGTTGTAACTTGCTTAAACTTTCCCAAGTAAGCAGTAAGCTCAAATGGACGGATTTGATAATCAGGTTACGCAGATTTAAATTTTACTTTATTTTTCAAGTTACTTTACTTATTTTGTAGAAAACGTTAATTTTTAGCTCAGGCATATTTTAATTTAAGAACAGTGTTAGCTTAGTAATTTCTCACATTGCCATGGTATTCCACTTGTCATATAAACCTAACCGATCTTAGAAAGGTGTAATTCAATCTGTAAAG
>NW_010136428.1:281-30725 GCF_000699245.1 Pterocles gutturalis | reverse complement strand
CTTTCCCTAGATCTAACTTTGCTGTAATGCAAACCCCAGTATTATGGGCTGGTGTTTAGAGACTGCTGTCTAAGAAATATAAAGAATATTTGTTCCAAATGTATTACTGCTAACTGTATCACTTCCAAACTTGACTCATGAAGACGTATTCACCTCATGCACCTCACTTCATAAAGTCAAGAGTTAGACCAAAGATAAATTTGACTTCTTCTTTTGTTCTTACTCAGAACCAGCAAAGAATACATGATATTATTGTTACTTCCCACAAGAACAAAAAAGTGAAAGCAGATGATTGAACAACAAGGTCTCAAGTGAAAGACCTAATGTTTAGAGCACAGATTCAATGACCTGACAAATTTGTGCAGTCATATCAGGTGACACTGCTAGGTATAATCTGAAATACAGTATAGTCTAAATTTTCAACACCAATTCTGATGGCAGAGCTTTTATTGCCTTTCTTTCAGAGAGACAATGTAGGTGCTAATTCTTTTTTTAAGACAAAGCTTCCTACAGGACCTTCAAGTTGGCCAACTAAAAGACTGCACATTCTGAATTAACATTCACATTTGATAATTTTTCCCAGATTTAGCAGATGGAAATGAGAACAGCTCTTTGTAAACCACAATTAATCTTATTTATTCAGTTTTAGACAGACACGCAAAAATCACTACACCTACCAGTCACTACACCTACCAGTGTCTTACAGGCATTTTGAATAATTGAAAATTCAACATAAGCAAGGCCCATAAATAGCTTAAGTGTACTATATAACAAAACAAACATCCAAACAACAATGGAAACTGAGCAACTTGGTAAAAAATTAAAGAATATCCAAATTCAAAAGGGAACAGATTTTTTTTTCCAGTGCCAGAAGTGTACCACATGAAGAATACAGCAGTTAATCTATTTGAGACATGGCAGAAGGAGAAAAGCATATGAAAAAGCCCCAATAATTTGAAGAACGACATATTTCTAAGCCTTATTCTCATACTCTCATACTCGCTTCAATGTTCTGTTCAAATGTCCTGTTGGATCCTATCTCTGCTGCTGTAATAGTAACAACTTTTTAGGCAGATACACAATCAGTAACTGGTGTACAAGCCAATACCAATACTTTAAGGGATCTCCCAAAACCCCACAGACAGTATAGTTCAAGGAACTCAAGATGAATATTATGATACTGTCATAATTCACTGCACAAATAGATACTGCACTACCATCTTCTTCTGAACATTTTTCATGCATACCCCTACATACTCTTACTTGTAGTGACAAAGACATTGGAATCTTCATCTGACAGTCTTGTTTAATTATAGGCTTAAAAACCAGTCAGTGCACAAAGCCTGGGTGTACTTTTTTTTAACAACTGGTTACATTCATGCTTTCAGTGATTCTGATCTGTGTTTTTAAATTTCCCAAGCATCTGGCCAATTCTAAATCTTTTGAATTCAGACTATTTTTTCATTAATTTATCACTATAATGGTAATAAAAAATTTTTGCACATAAAACTGAAAAGTTATTGTGCTAATGCATTTCAGTTGTTTGCATTAGAGCAGGCTAAACGAGTGGACAACATTTACCACCAAACTTATTTTATCATAAATGCAATCTATTACAACAAAAATGGAAATATAATACTCCTTGTAACATTTTACTTGAGCTTTTTTTTCTGCCTGATAGGAATTCTAATTATGAGCTTCACTGTGCCAAGGACAGACCAGTCTTTTCCAGACACTTACCCTCTGACAGCATGAATAAGTCTCAGTGATGGATAGGCGGTTCGGACTTTCAATTTATTCTTAAGGATTAATGCATTAACCCAATCCACATGCTTCTCTCCACCTTTGACCATGAAAGCAGGGATCCAAAGGACACTGTCATTCAGCATGGATAGCCTATGCACAAATTTTTCTCTGTCACTCTCATTCCGAAAGCCTCCAAATGCTCTTTGTACAACTGATGGGTTCATGGTAATAAAATCAGACTTAGTTCCCACATCGGCAGCAAACTCCACCACAGGAGCTAGATTGCACCTGAAGAGGAAGAAATTAATGGAAAAATGAAAATAAATATGAAACATTAACTCAGAAAATGTGTGCATGAAGGGAAAGCTGAAAATGAACATGCAAGCCCATTTTAATTTAACCTGAGAAAAAAATACCAGTGATAATATGTATGATAACATGTACCATTTTACCCAACTCAGATACTCATTAGATAAATTTTTAAAAGACATTAAATGTACATAATGCTGTGAGAAGAAAAAGATCTTTGTACTTTTGAAAAGCACGTTATGATGCTTTAAAATGCACTGACAGCTAGAGTAGCACTTATGAATAAGAGTATGCTTTCTAACGCTTATTACCTTTCATTAGTGTTCATTTGTCAGCATGTTACCAACAGCTCACACTCTTAAAGGAAGCCATGCCAGCCAATTAAGATATAATTTATACAGGTTAGTAATTGCATTTTTTTTACAATATACTATTTAAATATTATTTAAAAATTTAATTCACCCCATGTTAAATGAGTTTTTGGTATTTTGTTTTTTGGCAATATCACTGCATCTAATCAGATGCTTTGAAATTTAGCATTTTTCTTTAATTTAGAAATGAATTTTTTGGAAAGAAGTATTCATCTTTCCATTTTTCCTTGATGTCTCATTTTCAAGCCTTGTTTAATTTTGCAGTAACTTTCTGCTTTTTTCTAGACTTGAGAAAAAGCTCTCATCAGGCCTTTGTTCAGCAGCTTTTTTACCTCAGTTATAATATAATACATATATATGTAATAACACAGAACTCCATGGGCAGCACTAGATGCAGGTGACAAAATGCAATTTAGAAATTCAGTGTGACTTCAATGAGCAGTAGGATCCCACTGAAACAAATCACTTCCACAACATCCCCAGTGACTCACCCTGTAGCTGCTATGCCCCAAATAAGTATCCTGACAACAATATTTTCACAATTTAACAAACTGCTCTGTCGAGGTGAAGGCTGCTAAGCAGCAATGTCGGAACTAGGTCCTTCAAAACATTTGCATGTTATTATATTCCTAACATATATAGATTCTATTAGTTCTGCAACTCTTTTCTGGTACAGTAAACTTTCCACTTACGCTTATCCTCTAGCATCTTCTAATGGCCAGATCTCCAATATCGTATAAAAACAACTGAAGTCAGCAGGGCAATATTGATTAACACCAGTTGATGACCTAATTCTGACTGATAATACTAATTCCTCAGAACATTATTTTCATTTTATCATAATCTTCAACTTAAGATGTGGTCCTATCTTCTTCACAAAGAAATGTTCTGAAGACTGTAAAGCCTGTATATTCTTAGGAGATAAAGCTGTCCAAGTTTCTGATGACATGTGGGCAGATGTAAGCTTTCCAAGAAAAATTTGCATTCTTCATATCTTTATACATCTGTTCCACAAACCATGTATTTACAGGCCACTAAGAGTAGTATCTTTCAGAAAATGGTAGTTAGGGCACAAGAAGAACTCCCACTGATTTCAATACCGGCTTTGAAAATTATTTCTAAACACCCTAATGCATGAACTTATAACCTGAAATTGTCAAAAGTTTGGAGCTGCATAAAATCTAAAAATAGAAAAAAAATCAAACCAAGGACTTCAAATCAACCAATCAAATTCATTGAATTTCTGCTGCTCTTGAAAATACCCCTGCTAAGTGCAGACTGCACAACATAATGAGGAACCTTGTACAGCAGAGGTTTTTTTTCAATAGTCACATATATATATACACACAATCTATTACTTACAAACATAAGACAGAACTTGACATTGCAAATCCTGCTCTCTCTGTGTCCCACTTTGAAAAGTACCTATGTACCAGCACTACGTTGTTTAAAAAGCTGTACACCATATGCAAGGTGTGCACACATAACATAGGCCTTATGGCTCTAATATGACTCCATGTCTTCTGACAGCTCCAATCTGCCAACAGCATCAGTGCCAAAATCTTAAAAGTGTATGCTCTTTGAAACCAGCATATGAATGTAATTTCACACATATCCTGAAAAAAAACCACCACAGGCATACCAAATACAAGGAATACCTACCTTGCATGTCATTACTGCTTTATCAGTAGTATACTTAATATAAAATACTGTATTTTAGAAAAGTATACATGTAAGCAGTGTAAATTCTTGAAATATTTCATATCCAGATTTTTCAGTTATAACTTCAGAAAGTAATGAGCAGTCCAAAGGTACTCAGTAACAATGGGGTTGTCAGTGAATAGTTACTTAGAATATTAGTCATATTTTTCAAGCTTTGTTGTCTCAAATTAGACACCTGGTTATAATATTAGCGGCAGGTAAGGCATTTTGCTTTCGAAATGCTGAGAACCCCTTACCCTTCAATCTTTTAAAAATTCAGTTATATAAATATGGATTAGTATCAGTGCTAAAGTTTGAAATAATGTGATAAGTACGTCTGCACTTTGAAAGGCTCCGTTTTCAAAGAAGTAACTAGATGCTGTTGGCAATAGACTGCTGAGATTGTTATTTTAGTAGAACACAAAAGTAAGACTAGCTCTACACAAATTTGTAGCTCTGTTAAAGAAATAAACATTACTAAATCAGTTGTATTTGACCAAGTTACAAAACTGTTACCTTCATTAAGTCACTTCTTGTTTTCTTAGATGTTACTTCTTTCAAAGAATTATTCTAGTGCTCATTAAGTTAGTATTGTCAATACTGAATATTTACTCTATATTTATCCACAAAGTTGGAAAATATAAAACACCTGCTAAAACCCATCAATTAAAATCATCACATACTTTAGTAAGGAGTAACTGGAACAGTTATGTCAGAAGTGTTTCCAATACAAGAGTTTATGTGCTAGTGATGAACTTTAACACTTACCCCAAACTGCTAATACCAGATAATTTGTATTTCCAGATAAGTTCAAGAAAACTTTATAGAAAAGTATCAACCATAGAATCAAAGAATCACAGAATAGTTTGGGTTAGAAGGGACCCTTAAGGATCATCTAGTCCAACCCCCTTGCAATAAGCAGGGACATCTTCAACTAGACTATGGTGCACAGAGCCCTGTCCAACCTGACCTTGAATGTTGGCAGGGATAGGGAATCTTACCACCTCTCTGAGCAACTTGTTCCAGTATTTTACTACCTTCATTGTAAAACATTTATTCCTTACATCTGGTCTAAATCTACCCTCTTTCAGTTTAAAACGATTACCCCTTGTCCTCTCACAACAGGCCCTGATAAAAAGTTTGTCTCCTTTTTTCTTATATGTTTCATGACTAATAAAGCTAGCTATCATGTATTTGCATATAGACCTGAGTATATATAAATAGCTTCTGTTACCTGTTGCAGAGATTTTATCTTAACCTCTATTGCATCTTTATGCTATGCCACAGTTCCATACAGTTGTTGGAATTTTTAAGTTTATTTTGTTGACCATACACATATATATCAAATTACATAAAGGTTTGTAAACCTCCTTCTCCTGAGCCCAAATTATTGGGTGTTTCCAGAGAAAATCACGCAATGCGGCTTGCCCCAGCAAAAATAATTCTGCAAAATAATGGTTTTAATGAGTTACTTTGTGGTTGTTGTTGTTTTTCACAAAAATTCACTGTAAGCTTTAAAACTAACAAACTTATGGCTCTTTTTTTCCATATAGTTTTGTTTAATCTGAAATTCTATCTCCTTGTTTTTTCCCCTTGTATTAAACTAGCAAATAATTAGAGTCATTAGTTGCTCCTTCTTCTAAGCACTATCTACGGTAGAAGTGTTCAGAAAGTGGTCTAATGAGACAAAGATTGGTACATTTCGAAGAGGGGGTCAGGAAAAAACCTAAGTAAGTGGGACACGTTCATAATGTGTCTGATTGGTAGTATCACAGGCAATGATATGTAAGGTATGTCAAATTAATCCTGCAGTCCCTGTTCTTCACATGACATCAGCCCAGACTATATGCAAAACCTCAGCACAGGCATTTCAATAGAGTAGTCAGTCTAAACTTACTATCTACACATCAATTATAGAATTTGGGTAATAGTAACTTTACAGGACCACCTAATTTACATAGGATTCACGTATAATAATGACACTGAAAGGCAAATATATATACAGAGAAAATATTAATAATAATGCAGAGGTTCCCACATACAAGCTTTCGGTGTGATACCAGATTTTCAACAGGAACATGTACTAAAGAGAGATCTGGGGTAAAAGGGAAAAGCTACTTCATGTCTGAAATATCACATTGTATTTGGGTATCTGTAGAATAACTGAGATCCTAAGATGCACAGACCAAAAAGTCTCTGTGACTGAAAACTTGCTTCCTCCATAACTGTCTGTTATTATTAGTTACAGTGGGATATATTAAAAAAAAGTGCAGAGAAAAAAGAACCAAACTGTCAATGTCTGGAGTTCCACGCCACAAGAAAAGACTGAAGAATGGAGTAAGTGCTGCTATACCACATTTACATCAAAGTAATCAACCCTGGGTTTGCTGTGACACCTTAATGGCCCAAACACATCCATAGCATACTTAATCTCTTAGAGAGCAGAGCTTAACAAAGAAAATAATGAAACAGTATTCACAAAAATACACTCAAATGAGAAGTCAGTTATTCCCCTGAGATGCAGTTGAACTTGCTTGGTCACTAATAATATACAGCCTATGTATATGCATCCAAATGTCCAATATGTAATATTCATAGGCCGTATATCAATATTCTTTTTGAAGGTAATTTTAAATAAAAGCCATAAAAAATTGCTGGAGGAAAAGTGATTACTATTTCCATCTTTTTTCACATTGAGAACTAAAAGAATATTCTTCATGCAGTAATAATGCAAGAATTGGCCATGAATCTGTACACTTGTTTATCCTTTAACAATCTGTGCACTTGAGGTTTGCAACATTTAGAAACCACTCTGAAGCCCAAGCTGCACAGACGTGCTGTGAAAATGTGCTTTGTTTCATTAGTATCTTCTCCTCATAGAGCAAAGCCAAAAATGTCCATCACACAATATTAGCCACACAGACTCTGAGAAGTTAAAAAATGAAAATTAGATTGTTGCTAGAAGACATAATATTAAATCTCTCTGAAACATAAGGTGTTACCCAAGGTAGAGTCAGTAACATACACCCTTTCCTGAATAGCCTGCAAGCTTTTCTATTTAGGTTGATATCCAGATTCCTGCAGGAATCAAAATTGCAATCTTGAATTCAAAGATTCTTGAAAAATCTTTACATTTTAATGAAGAAGTCAATGTGAAAGTAAAATTCAAGGCTCAGGCTGCTCAACAAAGAAAAAAAAAAAGGCAGCTGACAATCTAACAGTTGATCTACCCAGTCTCCTTGCAGGAAGAACATCACCCTAATACCTGTGTATATGCAGCACATCATTTCACCTGGTTCTTCAAATACATGTGTGCAGCAGGACTGTGATAACTTCACATACACATACATCCTAAAAAGGGAGATTTTAAAAAACCACAAACCATACACAACTCTCCCATCTCTTCATCCCAGTCCTTACCCTTTGCATGGCATAATACAGAACATCTCATAAGAGCTGCAGGCCGTGTAGAGGCTCAGGTACAGCCCAGTTATGGATTCTATATACACACAGGCATCACAGCTGTCTTTTAAGATAAGCAATGTAAAATACACCATTATTGACATGATATCTCCTTTTATAACACAAGTCCACAAGAATCTTGAATTTATAACTGATT
Source organism: Pterocles gutturalis (assembly GCF_000699245.1). Taxonomy (NCBI): domain Eukaryota; kingdom Metazoa; phylum Chordata; class Aves; order Pterocliformes; family Pteroclidae; genus Pterocles; species Pterocles gutturalis. The sequence goes on along the minus strand of NW_010136428.1, from coordinate 22,979 downwards.
TCACCTTAGTTAGAAGATGCATTTTTGTAACATCACCCGCTAAAAACTTTATTGCTTCTCGTTGCCCAGACTAGAATCTATGCTGATAATCACTAAATTCTTTCTTCCTAGCATCTTCCTTAATACCAGTGACTGAAATGCAAGTTATTCTCAACAGACACAGCACAGTGAAGAGAAAGAAAAAGTCTAAGTGATATTTTAGAGAAAAAGTGGCAAAATGCATTATTTACCTCTTTATTGTGAGCCCTTGCTGCAACATTACCCATAAATTACCGTTTTACTCTTCTTTCCAGTACCAATACTTTGACACCAAAATAAAGAAAGGAATTTCTATCACTGAAAATTTATTGCATATGGAAAAAAAAACCCTACATCAGCAAAATATTGAGAATGTTATTTCAATGTGAGAAAACCTGAGAAATGGAACTTACTAGTTTCCTGAATACCTGTGTCTTTGTCTTTTTATGTAAAAATACCTTTACATATTACTTTCTATAAAGGGCATATTCTATAGGGCAATTATTAAAATGCTAGAGAAGTGCCACTATTCTCATAGACAAAACTTTAGAACATTTGTGCAATACCAGAGGACAGAAAGGGTCAAAAAAATTATTATCCTTGCAATAAATTCAGGCAAAATTATAATTTCTCTTGTTTTGGAGAAGCAGTTTAGGGTTGTGAGTTTGGAATGCAGAAAAAAAATAGTTGGAACACACAAAATTGGAGAACATCAAAAAGCTGATGTTTAGACTAAGACTGTTCTGAACATCGTCACATCTCTTAGTCAAAACACTCCATCAGTGAACAATGGATTAATGAAGCTTTGCTGCATTCAAAACTGTTCAGAAAACTACTACACTAAAAGCTCTGTATTGTCAAAAATAGAGAGTAAGCTACTTTAAAGGAATTTTATCCTTTTATCTCAGGACAATTATAGAAAGAGTCAGGCTAACCGTATGTGCTCTACATTTGGATGCTTAAAGAACACCTATTTGTTTAAGAAACCACCCCAGAATCTTTGTTCATTTGTATATGGGTTTACAGAATTCACTTCTAACTTACGTCCTTAAATCTCCTCCCTTATCACCTACTTAAGAATTAACTTCTTAAAAAAAAAAAAAAAAAAGAAGTTGCACCAAAGTTGGAATTATAAATGCTTATGGAGGGAATCCGGTACAGTGTTCCATCACCAGGTGCTATGTACTGACTGAGCAAGAGATTCAGCTTTGTAAGACAACATCTCTATATCAGATCTCACCCCATGATGGCCTGCCTGGAGTAGCGGTCATGCAAGGACTCTTCTAGCAGCTGAAGAAGTTATGTGAATGAAGCCAAAAAGGGAAAATGTGGCCACAAGAAGCCAGGCCTTCTCCAAGGCCCTGCTGAGGTGGAGGCCAATCATGTCTACTTGACTGGAAACACCAAAGAGCTACACTGGTGCTCCACCTTTCTCAGGCACACAAATCACTGAGCAAGAACATCTGAAGACAATGGCTTTCTGGCTTTCTTCTGCTTCCATTTAATGTTTCAATGTAGGGTAACAATTTGTAGGAAGAGACAGAGGGCAAAAATAGAATTGCCATATTTGAGAACTGAAAAAAGGTCTAATGAGCTGGTCATGATGTATTCAAATGTTATTTTTAGGGGAAGAATCATGTTTTGAAATAAGTCTGTTAAACTGACAACTTTGCTTACAACGGATCTGCTGGCTCTGAGCACAATGGTTATGCTCCAAGCAAGGTGTATTTGTCCTGGGTTAAGCTGAGAGAGAGTTAACTTTCTTCATAATAGCTAGCAAGAGGCTGTGTTTTTGGATTTGTACTAAGAAGAAAGCTGATAAAAAGTGATGCTTATGCTGCTGCCAAGGTCTTTCAGCTTCTCTGGCTGTCCACAAACAGGAGAAGCTGGGAGGGAGTACAGCCCCAGTTACTAGACCAGGATTTGATCTTAGGTTCGGGATTGAGACCCAACGTGGCCAATAATCTATTCCATAAAATACACGTCATGCCCACTATACAGGTGAGGACCTTCCAGAAGATAATCCAATTTTTGTTCCAGATCTCTTTTGCTCTGGGTCATCTCAATCCAGGTGGTCCCTCTCCCAAGGCCTCCTCTCCCTCCTAAGTCAGCTCTCAGTCTGGGACACTTGGACTGCTGTCTCCGTTCCAGGAGTGCCGTTTTGGGACTCTTCCTGCTCCGGGATCATTAGCCAGGAACAGGCTGAGCCTTGGTCACTGGGTGTTGAGAGTATCACTGTGTATCACTCATCCACATATTTATATATACTATTATTTTCAAAATTATTGTAATTTAGTTATTAAATTGTTCTTATCTCAACCTATGAGTCCTTTTTTCCCGTTACCCCTTTAAATCTCTCCCCTCTCCTCAGGGTTGTGTGGGGTTGGCTCCCAGCCAAGGGTAAACAAAGTATTAAATAAATATTTGTACATAAAAGCTAAAAAAAGTGTTAAAAAAAAAAAGCGTTCCAGAATATAAGTACAGTAACATCCTAAATATTTTTATTCCAACAAATTTATGATTGTTTTTTCCTATTTTCCTATCAGCTGAAGCAGCAACACAGAAGAAAGAAGCTACTACCACTCTCTGATTACATATTAATATTACCAGAGAAATTTAAGTTTTTCTCCTGAAATGAGCGAACACACCTCCATGGTATAGTTAGAAAGTCTGTCCTTTTCTTCTTCCTGAACAGATATGCTGTCTTCTGCTCATATCATAATTGCTTGCCCACAAAGCCAAGATGTCAGGCAGGAAGTCAAACAGATTACCCTCCTCTTTGCATAGGATAAAAAAAAAAGAAAATTATTAAAGGACTGCAAGTTTTTTCCATGTCAACTCACTAAGTACAACTACAAGAAGTGCCAAGTTAAAAAATGAAAGTCAACAGACATCGGAAAATAAGAGCTGCATTTGCCCAGCAAAATGTTATCACCAATAATGGCAAAAATATTCAGCTTGATTCCTAGATGCTGACAGAGTTAGCAGGAGAACACTCCAATGGGAGAAAGAAGAGTTGTAAAGTATAAGCTAGGCATTTCAATCCAAAGAAAGAAGCAATAAATATCCTCTCATGGCTGTTCCTTGTCAAAGCAGCCCTAAACTAGTCAAACAGTTTCACTCGACAGGCCCGTTCTCCCTATAGTCCAACTGAAGTGAAAGGGACTTTTCCAGAAGTAGTGTCACTGGGAGAAGAACCGCATTATTTACTAGGTTTGGGATTTGGGGGGCTTTGTTTGTTTATTTGGTTTTTAATAATATGACTTAAAAACTCTACTTGGCTTCTGATTTTGAAAAGTTCCCATCATAAATGCTGAATTACATTAATTCTAGAAAAAAAATAAATTTCTCCTGATCTTTGGCATTGTTCAGATTCTGAATCCAAAGCTGAACTGGAATTTTTTTGGTACTTATTGGATGCCAGAAGTAATTCCAGGAATCTGGAAGTTATAACTTGATAATGTTTATTTTACATTTACCCAACATACAGTTGTATTTTTGAGGAAGTCCTATGTAACTACTGCTTTTCAAAATGTATCATTTACGATAACAAGTTCATCTGTTGTGTAAGAGGTAACAGCTAACACAGCCAATGAGAATTTCAGCATGAGAGGGTAGACAAAGTGTTTGATGCTCTCCCGCATGACATCCTGGTGGTCAAAGCAAGCAGCCTTCCAGTACCTGAAGGGGTTCTAGAGGACAGCTGGGGAGGGACTTTTTACAAGGGCATGCAGTGACAGGATGAGGGGTAATAGATTTAATTTGGAAGAGGGAAGATTTAGATTAGATATTAGGAAGAAATTCTTTACTGTGAGGGTGGTGAGAAACTGTAATAGGTTGCCCAAAGAAGTTGTGGATGCCCCTCCCTGGAAGAATTCAAGGCCAAGCTGGACTAGACTTTGAGCAACCTGGTCTAGTGGGAGGTATCCCTGCCCATAGCAGGGGGGTTGGAACTAGATGATCTCTAAGGTCCTTTCCAACTCAAACCATTCTATGATTCTATGAAAAACAGCTCTTGCAACAGCACTATGCCATTTATGTGTTTTAAATGTAATCTGGTTGATCACCTCATATTTTCATTCTAATGTATTTTATGGAATTGCAGATTTTTGAATGCTTCAGATGCTTTCTTGGTATAGTATCAAAACGCAGTATGCTTTATCTCACCACTACTATGAAAAGTAGTAGAGGTGCAAGGATCAATAGTCACTTAACACAGTGTAAAAACATAAGAGGTAAAAAGGAAAGGAATATGGGAAACAAGAAATAGCATATAGTCAGCACAGGGTTTTTTTAACAGCAAAGAGTCTCTTTGCTTTCGATTTTAACCATATGGGTCACATTTTCTACTGTCAAAACAGCCATGACTTCACTAAACTTGTGGAACTAATGAATTTTATCCTAGCAGAAGGTATGTCATAGAATCATAGAAACCCTAGACTCTTGATGACGTAGTGAGAACAAAGTCAGTCCTTATGTGATAAATTAATTAAAACCAAGCCACTTTAAAATGTTCAGTAGATACAGTAAATCTGCTTACACTGACAAAGTATTACCTTGCTTGCAAAAATGACCCTTACTTCTGCACCTTCAGAGATGTCTAAAGAAGAATTGTATCACTTTACTCATAAAATTTGCTGACACAATTATATGTTGGCCTGCAGGCATGCTTATTATTTGACTCCAGTTTAGGTGCTTATTTTTAAATATTTTTCATAATAGAAGTATTCTAATAATCTATTGTCTCTGCCTGATAAATGTTCTTTGAGAGTCATAGTTATATAGAAGACACTGAATATGCTGGAATGTCTCAAATGAAGACGGACAGTTATCAATAACTTTGGATGACTTTCAAATACATTGACAGACACTATCAACCTTAAATTAATTAAAGTACTAGGTACTGACATTTTTCTTTACCCTTAATAAAGCGTATGGTCTGTGTCTTTATCAGTTATTACTAACATCTTCAGACCACCATTATAGGAGCACTAAAATTTAGTATATTGAGTTTATTGTGCTGTAATGCAAATATTGCTGGATGTTTGTTGTGTCCTCTCCACTTTCACAGATCTTCACTATCATTTTATCATTAATGGTATTGTTGGTGTTTGGTCTAACATTAGAACTGCTGTTCTAAGAAACAACTCTCTCAAAAATACACGGTTTTGTTTCAGATCTCAAAAAGAATGTACAGTACCATCAAAATCCACTGGATAAAATATTTAACCAATAATATGACATACCTGTCATAACATATATTCATAATGCACTCAGCATCATGACATTCTGCAAAAACGTTATTCATCAGACTATACACCTAGGTGCGTACAGCACATACAGTAACTGCTTTTCAGAACACCATCAGGTGGTGAGTAGAATGAGTGTATTTTACTTGTAGAGAAATCAGCTGAAAAAGAGAGTAACAGAATTTCATGGTACATTTAAATACCAGAATCCTAACAGTAATAGAAATGAGTGGTATTTAAATGTACCATTAGAACACATGATTACATATCATGTTGCGTTCAACTTTTTTGAAATGGAAAAAGAATGTAGTGAACTGTAACTCTGAAGAATGTTGTGCCTTTATCTCTAAACACAGATGAATTCATTGCTATTTACTTTAAACAGCTGTTACGTACCTATCCATCCACCTAGCCATACAGAAATAAATCATACAGTCTAACTTATGAAATAATCTATGATTTGTAAATCCAAGAATTTCACAATATTAAAACACTTTACAGGCTGCAGGGTCAAATATTCTATTCCCAGAATCTTATACAGATTATTATCCACCATCATCAGACTAACTAGCTGTTATACTGATCGCTTTACTAGACATACACCACATGAGAGATGCTTTTAAATAAACTGATTAGCAATAGTAACTTCCTGATGTTCCTGTTAAGCTTCACCATTCTTATTTTATTCATACACATATCTTTAAGAATATTATCTTTACTCCACATGGCTTGAATTAGTTAAAATCTCCTACCAGATATCATCACCTAGTTTCATAGCCAGCTAAAACATGGGGAAGAGCATGTAGATGACTTTAAAGACATTCAGGACATGATTTAAGTAAAAGTATGTACTGTGCCTTCTGAAGGAAAATTTTCATCTAGGAAATCTAGTATCTAAAGTTTTCTGTTGTCCTGTTAAATGAATCACATTTCATTTCTGAGAGAGCACAAAAGTATGCCATAGGCTAAATTTGTTTTTAAGTGTATTTATTTTTTGATTCCTTCTCCAATAAGGACACTAATTTGAAAGACTAGTGGTACAAGCAAAATTAATAAGGAAAATGAAAGAGTGGTGTGTCATTCTCTCAGTTGACACTTGCTATTATACCTTTCAAATAAAATACAACTTTCATGTGTACAGCCTGTTTTGATTTATGTAGTAAAACCTAATTTTTCTTTTCTATATACTTTTGATATTATTTTTGCCACCGTCTTTCTTCAAGGTGAGAAAATAAAAAGCAAATAACTTGTAATGACAACTATATAGAAATTGTTTTCTGTCACTGCTCTTCTGTTTTCTGCCCTTTCACCCTTCTCAAAACAAATGAATTGAAACTTCTGCTTCAAAAGCAAAAGAACCTATCTCTTGCCCAACCTTCTCTATATCCATATAATGCCAGGCTGTCAAACAAGGCCAGCCATTCCTCTTCTATTCTGTTGTGCGTGTTTGAAGAATGAATAAGAAGTGATGCATGTCAACATTTCTGCCCAAACTGAACGGACACATGTTTAGAGCAGTGTGAAGGCATTTAAATGTCTGACTTCAAATTACCTTAAAGGCAACAATCTGATTTGACATTACACTGAAATTTTACCCCATTCTGCATATAAGTAAATTACATATGCATATGTAATTGCATAAAAGCAATTTACAACAGGCCATCTGTATTGGCCCAGAGCTAAGAAAGAATATTTTTGAAAGAGAAAGCATTCTGCATATATTGCACCAAGGCCTCCGTAAGAACATTTATTTTGTCTGGAAAAAAACCCAACACATAGGAAAAACAAGTAGCACAAAACTGTCTCCTATGACCCTTGTTTTATTTTCACTGTAAAAGTAATCTTCTTATCAACAATATGGGCATGTATTTAAATTTAGGGAATCACACTGTGAAGGATACTGTTTCAGATCAATTTCAGATAATGCCCGAAATCTGTATCTCAGATTAAAACATCTCTCCCCATTTTTGTTCAAGAAGCATAGCAGGCTGTATCTTCAACTGCAGATGAAAACTCACCTTATTACAAAGTCACGGCTATCAATCTCTTTTCCACATCCACTGTCCAGAAGGATGCCAGAATTCCCAACAACTGCACAGGTTTTAAATCGGCGATTCTTCATTGGGGAAACTTCAGGGAGAAGGCTGTGCAAATCCTGAGAAATGTTTAGGGTGCGACGTCTGTCCAGTATGTAATGGATTATATCTCCTGGTTTGAAGCTGCTTTTGATGACTGAGACATCTCTTTCAGCATCCAAGAACCGAAGAATGCTCTTTCTGGGTTGACAGAAAAATGCCCAACACTCACTGGTTGCATGGAGTTTATCTAATAATAATACAGACTGTACAAATTATACAACATAAAGCAGAGGGTAGATAGTGTCAGACAGGCTGAGGTCATTTCCTATGCTCTAGGAAGGGGTTAGAGCAAAGCCATTAGGACAGAGTTCAAATCTCGGTTACAATATAACATGTAAGTACTACAGTGATAGAGCTTAATGACTTCTGACAGACAAAGGCACTCCGAGACCAAGGGAAGATGACTTTGGAAATCAGAACACATACTATTTTTGAGTATTTTACAAAACTTTGTAATGAATATGCATTAGAAAAAGGTCCAGAGAGCAGTTTGTTCTCATAGCAACATAGTTAAATACATGAGGTATTTATGATTCAGGAAATAAATGCTTCAATACAATCTCATCTCTCACAAATCAGCTCAGTTCAGGAATGGCCATGTTTTCTTATAGAATCTAACTTCAACCTAAGAATAACATATTCAGTTAGCATTACCTTGTTCCTAATTAACTGAAGTTCAGCCACAGTTATCCTAATTAACTTGAAATAAGAACACCCATAGTCTTTTGTAACAATTTAAACAATATAATCTTAGAAACATATTGAAAATTAAATTAATGCAGCTCAGGGTCTAGTCAAGCTGTTAGCTGAACCAACAGAAACACTTAGGAACTCTATCATTGCTTTAAATCAGACACACACGACCAAGATAAGAGTGTTTAACAAGCTACTATGGGTCAAGTGAACTACAATAATTAAACAGTTATATATTCCCTGTCCACAGCAAGTAACAGGTAAAGAAATCTGCTTAAATGTCAGCTGAAGAAGTTAAGTCATGAAAATTGTACCTGCTTATAGGGGTGGGAACAGGGGTCTAAAAACTGACACACTTTCAATACAGAAGTTTAAACAAGACACTTTTAATGACTGCAGCTATGTAATAACTGATACAGGCAGTGGCAGTGTCAAGCAGTTTTCAGTACATTCTTGGTATAAAAAGCTGGAAAGAACTCCAAGCCAGAGCTGTAGGAACCACGGGTAGCTCAGGATTGCAAATGAGCAAAGCCTTACAAGTTTGTGTGCATCCTTGCTCTGCAAGGGATGTATGTTTGCAAAGAGGCATAAAGACCACATATGTACTTAAGCACATACTTAAGCACAATACACTTAAGGAACAGATGTCTAGTGCTGAGCTGGGACAGGGTGTTCACTATGTGCTAACTGAAATGGACACTTATGCCTCTGCAACTTTAACAAGACAAGAAGAAAAACAGTATTTTCCACTGCTGTCAGCAGGTAAGGTGAAATTTAAAAGAAAATAGATGAGTTGAGTAAGAGAATGTTATTTTTACATAGTAAGTTTTCAGAGCAGAACTTCCTTAGAGCAGATCAAAACAGGAAAAGATAACTAGAGATGCCACTCTAGCAGTTGCGACACCCACCGAGAGACATAAAGGGGAAATAATCCCCCACAAGAGAGGAGGAGGACCATGCTCACCAACCAGCTCTTGTGTCACTGCCTCAAGCGGGAAGACTATATCTGAACCTTGCAACTAGTGACAAAATAGTCAGCCTGGAACTGACCTTAAAAGCTATAGGGAAGAGAAACATGATAAAAATTTTTTTCCAAGTGTTTCTTGTAATTTCTTAAACTATGACAAAAGAAAAAAAAAGGAAAAAAAACAATGTCCTAGGCTGTCTGTAACAGCTGTCATGTATGAATGAAGGAGCATCAGAGCAAAGACAGCTTGCGCTGAGGCATATGAGGGCCTCAGAATAATGGAGCAGGATAGACAATGTTAAAATCCTGAGTGTCTAACACCTTTTGGTAAGGGCCAGCAAGGTATTTTTGCAAAAGGAAGATGAAGAATCCACTTCAACCTGTAAGTTGAATGGACTTAAAATCTCCATGGGTTTGATAAGCTTCATTTTGTGAGTACTTTGCAATAGAAATATGGATTGCTACAAAATGAAAAAGACCAAGAAAGAAGGAATTGCCCAATCTATCAGTATTAAAAATGGGTAAAATTCTTCATTACCAAAGAACAGAGTTGTGTCTGTAAAGGACAAGATGAACACATTAAAACTTATTAATAGCGTCAGCTAAGCTATCCAGAGACTCAGTTCACACACACGTTGATGTGAAAAGCGGTGACCACAAATGAGTCTCAAAGCAAAAGAAATCATGTGAAACATACAGAAACCTAGGGCTCTGACTAAAAAAAGTCCCATGTGGTGACTAGAAGATTCGCTTCAGTAATTTAAAGCACCCACCCCTGATACCTGAATGGGTCTAATACTATTTCCGTTAGCAAACAAGTAGCAAATTTATGCATGAATAGAGTTATCTTGTGTATTATTTTAAAACATAAGAGGAAGGCTGTGAAATTATGCAAACAGTGCCAAAAAAAATAAAAGCACCTTGGCTTCCATTATTAATTTGGTTACTTACAGTCAAACCTTCTTTATCTATGTGCTTACATATGCTAATATGTCTTCCAAAGGGTTTCAGGAGGACCTGAATTAGATTCCAATAATCAAGCAACTATTTAACAGAGCTGAAATTTACAAAATGTCTAAGGAATTAATTTTTCAATAAGGTTTCAAGATGGGCAAAAGTCACTGAGTATTAATATCTTCTCACATACTTAAAAATGTTTTCTTATCTGTAAAGTTGTCAGTAGCATCTTCAATTAAATGTATGCACAGATACTACAGTACACATAAGAATCCCTGTATAAGAGATGTGCAATAATGCTAATTTTAAAATATTTTAATTGATTCATCTGACTGTATCCAGGTATCTTTTAATACTGAAAGCAATATGATCAAGAATGCAATTGTTTTAACTTCCTCTGTGCTACTGACGCATTTGTACCATGAGGATAGTAGTACTTTCCATTTTCACATAGGTGCTAAGAGAAAAAAAATTACTAAAGGATATGACAAAAACTGAAAGTACATACATGAGTGTCTCAGTCAGTCTTGATGCTGGTTCATAATAAGAACTTGTTTAAACCTCTGTTCTGAAAATAGCACAGCAAGGTTATTCTGATTATACAGACATGACAAAATAATTTAAAACGAGTGCTAATCCACATCCAGCTGCATAGAAAATTCAAAAGTAAGCTCAATTAGAGGAAGGAAAAAAACAGCATGATTTTAAGTAAACCCTGAAGCAAAGATGTTCTGCAACTTTAAGCTAAAATGTGTAAAGAAACTGTTTTATTTGAGGTGGTATTCAGGTTTTGTTTTGATGAATAAAACTGCACCTGGGGTGTGGCCTGAGCCCTTTAGGTGCAAGTGAGGCAGATGTGCGTTGGTCTTATCTGAAGCCAGGCAGCTGTTTGCAACATGTTTACATGATTCACAGAAACATAGTGTCACAATCTGTGGTTGACCTAGGGTTTCTCTTTGATAACCAGAAACAGATGTTCATAATATTTAAATACCTACTACAACTCCTGCTTATCTGATAAAGTACATGTAACAGACAGCATTGTCTCTGAACAGCTTTCCAAGTTATATAAATAAGTATTGCTCTGGGGCAACATGGTAACATTTTCCTACTTACGTGCATTTTCTGGCTTTATTTTGTACTGTAGTCATTGTATTACACAACTATCATATAATGGCAAACTCTCCCTCATCTGCCTCAGAATTGTGTGGATTACGGAAAGCAAATAAATAACTTAAACATTTGACTTTTAAGATTGCAAATAAATATATATTTTTAGACAATGTCAACAGCACTGAAATATGGCCTCCAACACTCTTCCTGGGCAAATCATTCCTTTCAAGCAAGGCAGTGACAGAAATCCTCACTGCTGGGGCATCTGGACTTGTCTGGACCCCAGCCCTGAGGGGAAGCCCCTGAAGTACATCCTCAGTACCCACGAAGCTGGGCTAGCTCACCAGCAACCACATTATAGAAACACCACCATTGAAGATTAGCCTTTATCTGCAACATCCCCAGGCTGTGTTTATCTAATATAATCCTCACAGCCTCCCATAGTGGGGACTCAGCAAACTCCCCATGCAGTCTACATCAGTGCTTCCCTAGCCTTACCAGCAGCACAATATTCTTCTTGCTATCCTGGATCTTTCCCACAGCAACTGAAGCCTGTTGCTGTTCCTTATACCTTGCCTGTGGAGGACTGACTTTCATTACTCTTGGCAATAGCCTTTATTTACTTGAGGCTAAGAAGCCATCCAACTTCTTTTTAAACTTTTATTTTTTTAATTGGACTGATCATGTGTTGTGAATCTCTGACATCCATTGTTGCCCTCCTGCAGACTTCCCCTGGCTGATTCACATGGGTCTTTAAACAACTTTATCTTCTAATCTTAGCAAGTCCTGATGCTGCTTTGCCCTCCCCAGTTGGAAGGCAGAAGGCAATTCTCAGCTTTTGAAATCACCAAGGGCTACAACCTAAGTACTTTTTTGCCTGATGAATTAGTTTAATTAAAAAACAAAACAAACAAGAACAAACTGTGTGGTAACACAAGGTCACAGACTGCCCATATAGATGGCTGCAACTACAACTCCTGCTGGCCTCCTGAGGGGGCAGTAGGGACTGTGAGTGTTTGAACCTGTGTTGGATTTGTCTTTAGTTTAACTGAAAGGGACTTTTAAGAAAAGCTTTTCAAGGAAAGCAGCATTTAGAATCATAGAATCATAGCACAGTTTGGTTTGGAAGGGGACTTTAAAGTTCACCTAGTCGAACCCCTGATTTGGATTTGTTAAAAACATGCCTAACTGCAACCAACCATGGAAAGGTTCCTGGCATTCCCCAGCCCATGAAGGACCACACAAACAGAAATGCCTTATTACAGGAAGTTGTTGTCTGGCTCTGTCCCCATTCTAGCCCTTCTCATGCCCTTCAGGGCACCCTGCTCTCCCCTTGACCACAAAGGTCACTTCAGTAGCTGAAGCACATACTAACTGGGCACAAATCTTCAGTGGGCATGCAAAAGGAAAAGAGGGCTTTGTTTAACAGGGTGTGACCCAACTGCTGCTTACCATATGAAGGCCAGCCATATGTTAGCTTTTCATGAAGTTAAGCAAGTTAGAGTCAAAAGAAGAGAGTCAAAGGAGTCAATCACCCCAACTGACAGTGAACACTGACTTTTCAGTTGAAGCAAGGGTCTAAGGAGGCAAAAAACCCTTAAGGCTTATTATAACTAAACCAGACTAGTTGCATGTCTTAGAGACAGAAGATCTGAAGAAAACAGTGCAGCTGGCCCCAAAAAGTTGCTCCAAAAGCTTCAGAGCAATTGTACTGCTCCATTGCCAGTTCAGTATTTATCGCTTGCACCTCAGGGACTTACCATAGCTATTTCATATTAACTTGAAAGATAAATAATTATAATAATCTGAACCTCTCTAAGGAGGAAGTTGAACTGTTTTTTTCTAATGAAGCTGTTAACATCTTAAAAGTTTTCACACTTTTCTGACAGGGAACTGCCACTCATAGATTTCTCTGTTACTTTGCGAAGAGATAAATACCTTCTCAACACACTTTTTTTTCCCATTTTGCCTTCCTGCAATTCAAAACCTTCATCTGCTCCTTCCAACACAAACACACACATTTAATCAAAAATAAGTGGAAGAAGAAATTCACACTCTGAGACATCAGACTGTAATTCATTTCACACAGATCACAGATGTGCTGGCATCAGTCCTGTGTGGATGGCTTCCCTTGAGAGGCTTGTACCATCTCAGCCACATCTCTCCTTTCCAAAAGTATGGCCTTCAATACAACTGAAATTTCCTAATCTCCCTAACTGGAAACCCTTCACATTGCTACAGAGAGTAGAAAGGACTAAAGACACAAAATCATCTAGACGATGGATTCACTCTTTTCTTCATGACTAAAATCATTCAGACAGAAGGGGAGCCAAGCAAGCAGTCTTCTTCCCTTAGGCACAGGAATTACCAATTACTCTTCAAAGATGTTGTCAGAAATCAGAAGGTAACATCAGTTGGAAAAATCACTCTCCCACTAGACCAATCATGATTGGCAAGGCAGCAAATTTGCTAGTCTCAAGTAATTAATAGTACCCATAATTTCCACCTCAATCACAGAAAGTCTAGCTCTTTCTTCTAATGCCTGCTTAACATCTCCCAAAGGGCTGCTGCCCTCCCAAAAGAGCTGCTATGGTCCCTAGACAGCCTCTTCTGTCTGCAAGCTTGCGTAGAGCGTCTTGTGACATCAGAAGCCCAGTGGAAACTTTTCATCCTCCCACGGGATCCTGATAAAGGAGCTTTTTCACTCATTGACTCCTATCTGAGCCTGGCCTTGCCAAGAATTTATAGGACCTTTGAGGCTGATAGACTGAGCAAAATAAGATGGTCAGAGATGATGTCCATGGTCAACAAAGCAAATAGCAAAGCATAATATTCCAGTTGCCAGCTAACTAGGTCAAAACATACCATTGATGAACAGTGTTTGCACAAAGCAAAATTCACTATCAAATATTCTTTGTTTTAAAATTACTAATGTGGGTGTCAAGCTGCACAAGACACAAAAGTAACTGCAATTTATTGCTGATTGTAAGTTTTACTAAAGGTCTTTATGCTGTAAGCTAATGGTTTCACAAATTATTTCACCACTGGTTAAGAATTGACAGAATCGTTATACATCATTCAACAGGCACTAGCTTTTGTTTCTTTGTTTGTTTCTCTCTTACTGTTATTTGCTACGCTCAACCTCACACCACAAGACCGTGACTCTTCAGATTAACAGTTGCAATAATAGAGTATGAATCATCTTCATGGTCTACACAGTACATGTAATGTACTTTGGAGGGCTGAACAGTTAGTTTAACCATAAGAACATTCTAGGAGACTGTTAGACACATTTGAAGCTAGTCCTGATTGGTCCGTAAGTGTAAAAATATTTATGGCTAAGATGCTTCTTACTGCTGTGAAAGGGAAGAAAGGTGTATAGCAGAACACCTGTAAAAGTGAAAGAAGAATGCACATTGTTCAGTCAGCTTCAGAGTGGAACACACATCACAAGCAGTCACATGTGGCTTCCTTAGGGAAATGCATGTCGAACTTCCCTCCCTCACTGCTGAGTACCATAACTGAATAAACTATGCACGTTAGCAAAGAGAATTTCTGGAAAGAATACAACTGGCTGGTAGCATGATACCTTTCAGATAGTTTATGTTAAATTTTGACCATAAGTCACATTAATCTACAATCTTTTAGACAGACACCTGTTCTCTGTGCCGTGCTAGCTATTTCATCTCAAAACAAGACTAGCAATGCGGATATTCCAGCTTTATGCTCTCTACTGTACAGAAAATCTTCATGATGATAAAGTGGAACCCTTACTGCTTAAATCTGTGTACAAGATACATGGTTTTTTAACAGTACTACTGAGACCAAAAAAACATCCTTCACTGTACAATTTTTAAAAAACATCATATAATCAAATCAAGATGCTTCTTAAAGGCACATTAGTAATTTGTAAAATGAGAGAACTTCCCTGTCCCCAGGCGACAGTAAGGAAAAACGGTATTTTGAAATTCATTATTTTAGAGATGATACACCATGCAGTAACAGGCTTAAAAAAATCTAAAGCATTCCCTACTGTTTTACCTCTTTGTCTGATATATTTTGCTTTTAAACAGGTGAAAAATGAGCATTCCCCAAGCTCATTTTCTCTCTTAATTTTAATTTAAATGTTATTGTAATATTTTTACTTGTTTTTTGTTTGGCTTGAGCAGCAAGATGCATTGGTTTAAATTTATTCTGAAAAATGCCACTTAATTCATCAACAAAATGACTGAAAAATGTTGTCTGTCTCTAGTCACTCAATGGTTTCCAAATCAGTTTACTTCACAAGTAAAAGTGTGCTATTTTATCCTAATTGACAGAACGATAACCTATGATTTAAAATTTCAACATTATTCTTCTGAAGTTACTCAACATTTCTCCAACTTAAACTGTCAGTTATATGCATATAAATTTTAAATACTTTTACTGATATAGAAAATCTGCTTATCTTTCTTAGACTGCCTTGGAGCAGAACTTAGCCTTTATGGAACAACCACACACTGCTCAAATGGGCTACATCTGAACAGACAGTCCTGGAAGAAACTCCATTCTGAGCTGCATTTTAGGGTGACCACCAGGTCTTTACCAGTAGGAAACCCAGGTTTTGGCTGCCTGGTGAGCAGCCAAGTGCCTGAGGGTCCCTCAGTCTAGGCAGTCAGGGAGCAGAGACTCCACAGAGCACTTGCCAGGCAGCTAGAGACACAGCTACAGGCTCCAGAGCATTAATTTGCTGCCTACTCAAATCCTGCCACTCCCTCCATCCCTGCCACTGTTCCTTGGCTTTTGCAGTGGGGCTGTGCTATGTCCATCATAGCACAAGATTTCCAGAATACCAACCTTTTACTACAGCTTTGTACATTTCTGAGCTACCTGTATCTTCTGCATGTTTTAGAATTAGGGATATAAAATAGCAGTCATTAAAAAAAAACAAAACAAAACAAAAAAAACCCACACTAAGTTCCTCATTTGGAGAAAACAGGATTCTTGACATTGAAACATCGACGGTTTAAGGGTTTTGTAAGCTGTCTTCTAATTAAAAAAAAAAAAAAAAACTAGAAAGGGAAATTACTTAGAAACCATATTTTAATTTGATCAAATTTCTATCCAGCATCTTAATATTCAGAAAAATCAAGTCTACTCTGCTACTCTGCTAGTAAAAGAACTTGCTGTCTTGCTGCTAAAAATAGTATTTTCTATCATTTTTCACAGAATGTGACACTCCTAGCTCTCCAAACTGCCAACCCATGTTCCACACACTTCTCCCACTGGACACCTTCCTGATTAAGACAGGGAAAATACAGTGACAATACAACACACTAAGAGGCTTCTGCTTTCTCTTTTCCCAGGCCCCAAAGTGAGGAGACCCACTGTAACTACTAAGACACTTCATCTCTGCTACTGTGCTTCCCCCCTCAGCATGAGCCTAAGGCTCTTTTTGGCTTCTCTGACTTTAGGGAAGAAAATTGCATAAGACATGAGTATTGTCAACATCTGACCTTGTGACTTGGACCAGTGACAGGGAGGGCTGGATTCTCTGCACCTAACTCCTACATCTAAGTTGTTTGCCTAGGCTCCCTTTGTGGTTAAGGGAGAAAAACTGGTGTGTTCAGGGTACTTCCATCTGTTCTATTTCAGACCTTTAGGCTGAGAGGAAATCATGTCCTAAATGTGCCTATTTCTCATCAACGACTGCAAGAAAGTTCTTGACAACCAACTCAAATGTGGACATGCATAATATACATACTGACTGCACAGGTCTGATTGACACACTCAGATGAAAACGTTTTATTTATTCTTATGAAGGATGACTTGAGTCCAAAGTAATTTGGTTGCATTTAACATTGAACCCTAAACATGTAGTT
Organism: Pterocles gutturalis; assembly: GCF_000699245.1. Lineage (NCBI taxonomy): Eukaryota > Metazoa > Chordata > Aves > Pterocliformes > Pteroclidae > Pterocles > Pterocles gutturalis. The sequence goes on along the minus strand of NW_010136428.1, from coordinate 5,983 downwards.
AGAAAACATCTGCCTGCAGCCATAAATAAAATTAGTATTTTTGACACCAAAAGAATTAAAGGCAATATGAAATGAAAAGAATTTTAGGTAATATCAAATGAACTATTTTTTATTTAAGACACTCACCTTATTTCCAGTACCAAAGAAGCATTGATTTTCCAGCCTTCCACAGCATGCTGGAAGATTGAGGAGCCACCTTTTCGAATTATCTTATCAGAGCTATTGATCACTGATCTACTCAAACTTAGTTCACCATCTCTGCAATGCAATATAGAAAAGACACAATTACATCAAGGCTAACACTAGTTTTAAGTAACTTACATCACAAGCACCAGTGGTATTTGCTTGTATTCACAACAAAAAAAGCAATTATCTCTTTGCTTGCCAAAGCAAATAAACTGTACCTGTGACAAATCTATGGAACACCTATATCTAATACTTGAACATGCAGTTTAAGAGCTTAAATATGCTTATATTTGTAGTGAAACGAACATCACAAAAGTTACAATAAACTCCAAATTGTGAACCTGGACCAAATTTCAATGTTTGTGAAGCAGATTCTGCACTTCTACATTCCAAATTTCCAGCACTAAACTAAGAATTGTTAACTTTGAAGCCTTCCCCCTGCAATGGCTCATGTTCTACAATAATGGCTTAATAGACTCCCTTTGCCTCCTATTATTATTGAAAGACTTTCACACATGGAATTCTGGAGTTTAATGGCATACGAAACAACAAATTTGCTCAAGGTTTCCTGAAAATTTTGTATGCACATGTCCAAACAACCTCAGTTGTCTTATCCTCTTCATCAATCTTATCATATTCATAAATTCTGGTAAAGTAACTTCAAAAAACAACAACAAAAAATATAGTAAGCTATGCGTGATGACCACTGAACATCTGATGAGGTATCATGTTACCAGCTGGAATGACATTAGCCAACAGGGTCACACAAAGGTGACCGAGAAGCCAAAACACTGCAAGCACAACTTAAGGTGTGAGGTCTAAAATCTGTTTTTACCTCTATATGCTTCCATTATCTTCCACACTGTTTCCATTTAGGTGTCAGAGCAACATCCAAACATAGGTGTTAATCATAAATATATCAAAGCTGTTGGATATAACATTCTAGTATGTAGAATGACTTGTCTCTCAGGAGTATATACAATAGTAATACACAGCAATCTCTTTATCTGTTAAATAAGTGTGCTCTGAAATACTGCCAATAACGGTAACGTCACTTAGCTTGAAAACAGTACTTTTGATCATCAACCATTCAATCAACAAAACAGGAAAGATGTGAGACTGTAAGCTTTTCTAGAGAATCACTGACCCTTGTTTCCCTGTGGCTGTAAATTCCTAAAGCAATTGGATCCTAGCCCTTAGTAAGAGCTACAGCAACGTTACTGATGTATAAATACATATAAATTATTAATATCTGATAAATTACATAGCAGACTAAACTTAATCTAACCTGCAATGGACACTAATTAAGCTAAATTAACAAAACTGGTAATATGTAGTCATTTGCAAAGCATGCTATGATTGCAAAAGCCCCTATAACTAATAAACCAGTATTGTACACTTAATCAAAAACAACCCTGCATTATTAGCAACACTCTCCCTCCCTCATCCGTCTTTACCAACACGCTAAGGCACTGACATTGAACTGACTCGTAGGCAAGACTGCCACCTACTGAAAAACCTACAACTTTAAGCAATCGTGTAGGCATAAGATCTGTATGCAAATTATCCAAATCATGTTAACTTCAGGGCATGGGAGGATACTGCAGAAGTCCCTAAATTCAATAGCCAGAATGTAATTAATATTTTTTGCTATTTTAAAATTTTTTTATTATCTAAAAATCTTCCATAATGGTTGTAAATATATTTATTGCATATATTTTCCCGCCTTTATTTTCTAGATGCATAGAGGGCATGCTTCTAAAGGAAAATTACCAAAATATCTACAGGCAAAGTACTCAGTCTAAAAGTACTTCAGAGATGCCTCCAGTTTATGCTGGGTTAGAGTTATCCAGTAGACACTTTAACAGTGACACTGGTGACAAAACTTAGCAATAAAATATGTTGCCAACACCTAAAGCACTGTAGTATTTGCAACGTGGTTGTCTTCCATATTCACAATTTACATCTGCTGTCATCTACATAGAATGTACATAACATAAAACGTTAACATTTAATAGGGCCTGTAGCAACAGGGGTAATGGTTTTAAAGTAAAAGAGGAGAGGTTTAGACTAGATATTAGGAAGAAGTACTCTGCATTTAGGGTGGTGAAACACTGGAACAGGTTGCCCAGGGAGGTGGTAGATGCACCATCCTGGAAACACTCAAGGTCGGTTTGGATGGGGCTCTAGGCAGCCTGATCTAGTGGAAGATGCACTTATTGCAGTGGGGTTGAACTAGATGACCTCCATGGTCCCTTCCAACTCAAAATATTCTATGATTCTATGTAACATAATGTAACATAAAACAATGTTAAATTATGCTCTCATGAACTAAAAGGTAGTACTAGGCACTTTGTGTTAAGGTTCTACTATCAACACAAAGGCATTCACTTACATGTTCCTCTCCCTTTTATTGTTTTATTTAATTTTCACTTAAAGTAATATTAAATAAACTAACACAAAAAGGTTAATTTACTTGAGAAAAAAATCTTTATTGTTATTACAGGCTACTCTGTATCTTCTAGAATCACTGCAAATCCTCTCTGATGTAAATGAAACAGCTGCCATAGTGTAACAGTAACTTGTGGCTGACAGCGTCAACCTTCACTCTGAATTACCTTGCCTTGGTGTCCAATCAGACCAATATAAGACTATCTCTTCTCCTGATGACAGTCTATTAAACATATGTGTCTTTAAGCATATTCAATATCAGCAGAAGATAACACTGTTTAAGAAACATTGCATTCCACATAATATGTGTTTCATAGCTTGCTTAACCTTTAAAGAGATATTACTGTCCAGTTAAAGAAGGGCATGCTTTTGCAACTATTGTCCTAGTAAACTCTGGTGTGAGAACACAGCTGATTCAAGGTTTATCATATACTTTGGAATTGCACATAGTCCATTTTGGAAAGTCTGGGATTTACCTGCAGTGTCACTAGTAACCATAAAATGGGCCACCTTGCACATCCATTGTTCTGCATTACTGGTACTTCTGGAAGTAAAACATCCCATGGAAAACTGACTTTGCTTTCCCATGTGGCAAGTGAAAAATAACCAAACCAGATGAGCTCTTCCTTCAGGAGAAAGGCAAGTGTAACTTTAATAGTGATAGCAGATACTAGCAGTACACTTACGGGTTTTTTTTGCTGCTTCACACAGTAATGGATGGGATGACAGTCTGTGAAAATAAACTATATTCCAATATCCTTGGCCAAAGCGAGTAGTACCATACTGCACAAAAAGTCCCACTAATACTAAAGAGGTGGAGGTATCACTATATGATCTGTCAGAAGTACATCACAGTTTTATTGTAAAGTGTTCTTAAAACCATGCATATTTATTACTAAATACTCTAATTTCCTTTTATTTAATATTAAATCATCAGTTCATTTTAGTACATTTTATATCATGTCAATCAATGTACCATAAGCTGGAGGGGGCCTTTTTTGCAAATATACAGGGATTCTACCCAGTGACTAATTTCTGCATCATTTTAGCAGCTACCTCTAATCTGACAGGAAGGAGTACATATTAAGAAACATGGGTATCTTTAGTGCTGATTCTCCCTCATACATTCATTTCCACATGTATTTTTGTGTACTTATAACCCCAAAATTGTAAATTTCTATATATAAGTATGCAGATACCACAGCATCGTGGCAGAAACAGGGCTTACACCCAAGCCGAACAAGAAGGAAAGTTACCAGCAAGTTGTGAAAATCTTAATTACCACAGGAAGCAAACATTGCATCATTAATCACACACAAATACAGGTGAGGCTACCCCCTGGTCCCAGAAGGTGCTGGGGCCATTGCTGCCCAGCCATGTCCAGCTGGCACTCAGCTGCCTGTGCACCGCTCCTGCACTGCCCTGCCTGGGCAAGGGCCAGGGAAGAGGGATAAACTTTCTGCTTTTAACTCTGGGGACCGCAGGGATGATGGAGGGACTAAGTAGGTTATAACTACCCCAGCTTCCTTCAGGCCCATACAGGCACTTACAACCTCCTCATGCTGCCTCCTCAAATTAAGGCAACGGATTGCCTTAATCATGATCATGACACCAAGCCGAGTGGTGAGGTTAACACCCCGGACGGATGGGATGCCATCCAGAGGGATCTTGACAAGCTGGAGAAGTGGGCTTGTGAAAACCTCATGAGGTTCAACAAAGCCAAATGCAAGGTCCTCCACATGGGTTGGGGCAACCCCCAGTATCAATACAGGCTGGGGGATGAAGAGATTGAGAGCAACCCTGCAGAGAAAGACCTGGGTGTCTTTGGTGGATGAGAAGTTGGACATGAACCAGTAATGTGCGCCTGCAGCCCAGAAAGCCAACCGTATCCTGGGTTGCATCAAAAAAAAATGTGGTCAGCAGGTGATTTTGCCCCTCTAGTCCGCCCTGATGAGACCAGACACTGGAACAGGTTGCCAAAGGAGATGGTAGATGCCCTGTCCCTGGAAACATTCAAGGTCAGGTTGGATGGGGCTCTGGGCAACCTGTTATAGTGGAAGACGCACTTACTGCGGGGGTGTTGGACTGGATGACCTCCATGGTCCCTTCCAGCTCAACCTATTCTATGATTCTAGGATTATACCAAAGTACAAAAAACTGCTGTTGAAATCTCTCCCCTCAGTCAATTTCCACAACCAAACAGGAAGCATGAGCCCCTTCCCTGCCTTTGCTGATTTCAGTAGGCCACCACAGAATTTATACATCCTCCCTGTGAAAAAAAAAAACCAAAAACAACACAACATATATACCCCTCCAACATGAAACAGTGGTTGAAAACCCCACATCTTCACAGCCTAGCTGCAAGCAGGGAGAAAAATGATGAATACAGGCGTGCATGTAACAACACAATGAGTGACAAAGAGAAAGCAGATGTGCAAACAGAAAAATGACAAGGGACTTTTTGCCTTTTATTTTCAACCGAAGACAGGCAGGAGAAGGAAAATATGTAACAGAGCCACTCAGCGAGGGACCAGAGTTTCCAACTGGGGAGCCTCGGGAGCTAAGGGGGATGTCCCGCACCCTCTCAGAGCAAGCATCCCCAAGGCGCACTTAAGCACAGCTCCCAGGTAAACTTCAAGGACGGAGGCAGGGGCCAGTCGTAGCTTCCAGAGGCCACGCACTGAAGGGCTCCCAAAGCAGCAAATGAGGCACAACGCTCGCCGGCGGCCGCCACCACCATCCCCAGCCACCCCGGCCCTCGGGGAGCAGTCATGGCCACACGAACTTCCCCGGCGTAATCTATTACTGGGGCTGGGGGGAACCAACACCAAGGCAACCTCCTTACCGTTCTCGTTCTCCTCGCCCCCCCGCCCACAGCCGCTGAGCTCCACCAGCGAAACCCGCTCGTAACCCGTCCCGCAGCGGTACCCCCGCTCCGCACAGGCAGTGGCACCACAGGGGACAGGTCACGGCCTTGGGGGCACCGGGGAACCTGAAGACCCGGGTGAGACCGTGGAGAGAAACTCAGGCAGCGACATCGCCCCGCCGCCCAGTCGGGGAGCCCT
>NW_010136428.1:0-200 GCF_000699245.1 Pterocles gutturalis | reverse complement strand
GATGAGGAGGAGACTTATTGTGCACACAGTCCACCTCTTCCTGATTGAACGCATGTCTTCTGAGAGAGGCGGTTCCCCTCCCCCTTTTCCTTTGTTTGTCAGGGGTGTGCGGAAAACAGCTCCCCACGCGGCGCAAATTGCCAAAAACAGAGTAATTTTAAAAAATAATTTAAAAAAAAGAAGAAGAATCAGGCGGGCGC
>NW_010136427.1:5638-15447 GCF_000699245.1 Pterocles gutturalis | reverse complement strand
AAGCCAGGCTGGATGAGGCTTTGAGCAGGGGAGTAGAACTCGATGGTTTTTAAGGTCCCTTCCAACCCAAACCATTCCATGATTCTATGGTTCTCGGGTGAGCAGCCCTGTGCACCCCCCTCCAGGCAGAGCTACACTGCCTCGCACACACGGTACCCGGGGACACGGGATGTTCTGAGCCACTTGAGTGCGAGGCACCACTCCAATGTCCCTGCTCTCCTGTCACACAAGAAGCACATCTCAAATACACCAGGTCCTCCTCCTCACCAGGCTTCTGGAAGGAAATTCAGGCCAGGGAATGCACCCAGGCTTGTCCTCAAAGCCAGGGCACACGGCGCACTGCAGGAGAAACGCAAAGTCAAAGAGAAGTTAAAACTTTTGCAAGGATTTTCAGAGGGCTTTCAAAGTCCTTTCCATTCATTCGCGTGATTGTGAAAGAGCTCCAGTAGCATCAGTGGGGGAAACCTCAGGCTTTGGATTCTAAGACGATCTTGTGCTTAATGGGAAATGAGTCACGTCCACGTTTCTACAGGACAAGACGCGTCCTTTCACTGCAGCTCCAGCAAAGGCCTCCGAGCAGCCTCTCAAGAGCAGGGTCTTTAAGTCTCCCCGCATCTGAAAATAGTCTGGAGTGCCCACAGCTACACTCAGCAGGCTACAGTAGTATTCAGAGATTGCTCTGTCCTCTTTTCTGGCACAAAAGCCCAGAGAATTACGTATTTTAGATGGGGCATTTAAAGGAATGCTCACTCGCACGCTACCAAGTACACTGGGCATCAAAAGCGAGCCTGTAAATTCCTGGCAGCAAGGTTCAGCATCCTCCTTTCAGTACCCACTAGGTATAAGCAAGAGCTGTCAGTCCTAAGCCTCTCACATGCACTTGCTTGTCCATATTAAATTGAAAAATAAATAAAATAAAATAATAAAACCTCACCCTTCTGAAAACATAACTGCAGTGCCCGCTTCCATCCCTACCATGTGCAGCCCAAGCTTCGCAGAATTCAACCTCCCCCCAAGATACCCTTTTTTAAGAACTGGTGGTGAAACTGCTGCAATTTCTAGTGTGTGATCTTAAATCTAACAGCAAGCCTTCTTCTGAAAGGAAAAACCAATTTTCAGCTCCCCAAACTTCCCAGATACATCATTAGATGAAATACATGGCAAAACACAGTTTGAGCCTGACGTTTTTCTCATTTCCCTGAAACCGAGTCCTGCATTTAGCAACTAGTATTCCAAAATTTGACAGCATCATCTGTTAATGTATTTGAGTTTTTTTAGCACTCGAGAAGCCCATGTTTTACATACTGCGTGTTGCATGCACGCTCCGCTGGGGAAAGGCATTTTTTGGCCATATGGTCTCAGCTGAACCACCCATCGACTAAGTAAATGCAAGTCCTTTAAACTAAATGCACAGATGCGCAACTGGGGATCTTCCGAGGCAGGCTTTCTCCTAGAAATCGGAGCTTTGTTGAAAAAGTCAGGTTTCGTGCAAAGCTGATAGCTTTCCAGCTGTCTGCAGCCATTCACGGACAGCCCCCAAGGGCACTGGGGACCATCAGCACAGCAGTGTGCAGGACCGTAGTGCCCACTGAATTGATCCCTCTCAACGTATTAAAGAAAGCACAGGCTCTGCAGAGCACTTACTGTACTGCTCCCTTCTTCCAGCAGTTAAAATAACGGGCTCTCCGCTTCCCAACAGGCGCTGTGACACACACAAGCCCCATGGCACACGCCTTCGGTGGCCCTACCAGCATCCCTGAACACTTGTCACCTCTGTGACACAACCCCACTTACAGGAGAGATGGGAGAGACTCTTTATCAGGGAGTATAGCAATAGGACGAGCAGTAACAACTTTAAGCTGAAAGAGGGGAGATTTAGATTGGATATTAGGAGGAAATTTTTCCTGTGCGGGGGGTGAGGCAGTGGCCCAGGGTGCCCAGAGAAGCTGTGGATGCCCCATCCCTGGAGGGGTTCAAGGCCAGGCTGGATGAGGCTTTGGGCAACCTGGGCTAGTGGGAGGTGTCCCTGCCCATGGCAGGGGGCTGGAACGCGATGGTCTTTAAGGTCCTTTCCAAACCATCCTGTGATTACAGGAGGCTCATGGATTGACCACCTGCTCAGCTGGGAGTTTGACCTTGGAGCTGCAGAGCCACAGACCTATTTCACCTGGCCCGTGTAGCTAAATCAAGGTTAAGCTTCCCTGTTACACAGTGACGACATAGGTTAGCAAAAGATTTAGTGTTGTCATGTAGCAGGGACAGCGGTTTGCCGGAGCAGGCAAGCGTTTCTTTAGTGCCACATTAACTCAAGAGCTGACCCCGTGGAGCAGTCAAGGATGCGGAGCAGCAGTGCAGGAGAGGGAAGCTGTGGCCAGATGCACTCCTGGATATTTGCACCAAAGCAGGTTAAGAAGTTACAGTGCTCTGCCAAGCAGCAGGGCTTGACTACAGGACTTTTCAAACCACTGGTCTGCTTCAACCCCTCGTCAGGTAACCAAGCGAGCCTTACATTGCCCGCCCAAGCAAGCTGAGCCCATCTCAGCCGTAGGATAACAAGCACTAGGGAGGGGCAGTAACTTCCTAACCTGCTACAGCTCAGTGGCCAATGCATGCTTCCCAGAGTACCCAAACAGACCAAGCAAAGCTGAACCGAAAACGCATCAGCAATGCTGTTTGGTCTCTCTGTTTCACCAGATTTCTAAAAAAAATTATTTGCATAACCCATCTCAGTAACGGATGAATACAGCTGCCCTGTGCAACGCTGCCTCGGCGTTTGCACAGAGCAGCAGGAAGCACAGGGAATTATGGTTTTCAAGGTTAACTGCCAATGAGAATTGTGGTTTACAAGGGTTATAACACCACTAAGAGAAGCTGGTGTATGGGAGAAAATTATGAAATGAGGCCAAGCAAGGGAAGTGTTACAAGTTTTCAAGATCTGCCAGACCATCTGCAGATCCACAGACAGTCAGAAACAGAGAAATCACAGACCAAAGCAAACCAGGGCACAAAGCCAGAGCCTATCTGACCCCTGTAAATGCTCCCACCGAGGACCTAAGGGGCTGAAGATCATCTGAGTTTCTCCTCTAAGCTCCTGTGACCACATCACCCTCAAATAAAAGCATAAGCTGAAAGTTACCCAGCACAGCTGGGGCGTGCGGCAGAAGGTAGGTTTTCAGAGCAAAGCAAACCACCTCAAAGCCACCAGACTTCGTTCCCCAACCAGCAGAGAGGCCATAGCAGCCCACAAAGCAGTTTTGCTTCATGCAGGAAGAAGGCTCTGTGTTTCAGCTACTGGAAAGCACCCTTAAGAAAACACGGATTCCCAGTTTGAAAAAGCTGTTGGAGGAGGGAAAGGACCCTTTCCCAGATGATGCTCCAGTGGAGCAGAGACAGGGACTGTGGGAATGTCTCCTTAAAACATCTCTGGTGCCATCTAAACTAAAACACGCTCAGAACCCAAAATCCCTCCTAAGCACAGGACCAAGCTGGTGCATGAGAGACATGGGATGGAGACAGCATGTTCTCCAGCTCCTGCTCCACCAACAGCCTGGCCCCAGAGCACGGTGCGAGGCAAAGGAAGGAGCTTTCCTCCACCGCAGGCTCCTGCACGGTGGCACTTCTTCACATGCAAGGTCGCTGGGAGCGGCCAGCCAGTCTCACGGCTTCCCGATCTGCTCTGTGTCCAGAATTAGAGCAGCCGAAATGCCAGGCAGAGCTTGACCGAGCTGAGCTCCTGCCATCTGGGGAATGGGCTCACGTGTGTGCCACATGGGCAGCGAGAGCCCCGGGCCTTTCCGACGCCTGCACGGGCACGCACGGGCTGCGTGCTCAGCTACCACGGCTATCAGCTGCTCACAAACCTCCTGCTGCCACTTGGCCTTGGCTCTGCTTGGGGGACCCAGGAAATTTCCAGCCTGAAGAAGGGTCTGCCTGGAGACAGCTTGGTAGGTTGGGAACAACAGCTGCCAAAATTGAAAAAAATATGATTTCTCCCTCCACCACCAGCTTGGCTTATCCCATCTGAGACAGGAACAGCACTCGAGTAGGGAGAGCCCTTTAAAATCTGTCCTTGGGAAAACAGATTATGTTGAAATATGTAGTTTGGAGAGACCAGCTGTGCAAGATAATCAGAAAAAGACACCATTTCATTGGGAAAAAATGCTTGTATTTGCCTGGATTGTTCAATATGGAAATGCTCCTAGAGAGACTGCCCAAAGCAGAAGGGTCTCCAGCAGTGTCTGCACCACTGACTGCAGGAGGGAGACGCGGGGGCTGAAACGGGTTTGCAAAAAACCTTCCTGAGAACATTTCATAATAACGGGACAGACTGCCCGTGCTTAACGTCACCTATCCCCACCACAGTAATGCATGGCAGCAAATATCAAAGCAGTTCTGAAAAGGCTGAGAGGTTTTTTGAGTAAAAGGTTTACAGAAAGCTCAGCCTCCACGTCCCTGCAGTCATGCTCGAATCCTGTTGCATCATGACAAGGATCAAGAAAGAAGCAGTTGTGTAATGATGGAGCGTAGCCTGGGAGGGGCTGGTGAAAAGGTTTTCCCAGTATGTTCAGAAGTATTTGGCAGCACTGAGAGAACACTGTTGAGTAAAGCTGGCAATGGAAATCCCAGGGAAAAGAAAAATCTTATAAATTTAACAGCATCACCTTCTAAACACAGACAGTTAACTCTGCGACCTGCATTAAAACCACCCCTCCAGTGCCCCCATACACATAGGTAGGGCCTAACAAAGCTCCACCGTCAAAACCATCTCTGAGCCAAACCATCTCATCTAAAAGTTGATCATACCCCTAGGATGAATGGGTTGCTGTTGCTGTGAAGAAACCCAAACCAGGCTGGCAAAGAGTGCTGTGCCATGCCAAAGCAGAGCAGATGCACCACCCAACACCCTGCGTGGTTGCTCGTGTCCGTAGGAAACATTCTTTCCGTCCTTCCTTCTTGTTAAATACATTCTCAGCTACTCTTTCTATTTGCAGCCTTTCAGAACCTGAACAAGTACCAGAGGCAGCTAAAGAAATAATATTTATCTTGTGCACTCCAACCACCCTTCACCATAGCCAAGCGACGCCTACAGCACAGAGCCCAGCTCGACACGGACACTGCTCCAACATCACTCATTTATTTATTGACCCTCCACAGTTCTCTCCAGTTTTCCCAGTAACCTGGCAGGCTACGCCCTAAAAATCTACTTCAAGCCCCTTTCTCTAAACTGCGGGATGCTCATCTCTAGATCTCTAGACATCTCTAAAGGAACCAACACTTCCCGGTTCACACTGCTGCCTGCTCATCAGCCACCATGAGCAGGCAAGTAAGGCCAATGTGATGGGGTTTGTCCAGCCTGATCAACAGCCAGCAAGCCCCTCTTCAAGGGAAAGCTACTATTTTGCCACATTTGACAAAATAAGGCAGTTTACGCATAATACAGACCACGTGTAAATACCCCGGAGATGGTGTCAGCAGCCATTCTGCGCTGATGGGCATCTGCTCAGCGGCAAGGGGAATTCTGCTCCTCTGTGGCTTTGCATTTTTCCTACATGCTTGATATTGAGTAACCATCAGGTCAAGAGGATATGCATTAACTCTAATTATATTCTTACTTTCTTAACTATTTTACAACACAGGAGAACAGCCAATGAAAAAAAAATAGAGCTTTTAACCTATTTTGTTTAGGGGAAAGTTTAAGATTTTTAAACCAAAAAAAATTGAGGTTTTTAATAACAAAATGATTACCTAGTGTTGCAACAGAGCTCACAGGCAAGACTTGAGCAGTAGGTCACCGAGTCTGGCTGACCTCAGCCAGCACTTCTAACCCGGTGAGCCAGATCCACTGAACACTGTAGAATAATGCAAGAGTTTGACACGAGAGGAAACATTTTAGATGTTTACAATAAGTAATATTTTCAGAGAAGCACGGACTATTTTTACCAGTCCAACAGGAGGAGACCTTATTTCCAGCACAACACAGCTGATTCCTTGTTTAACAATTTGCAGTCAGGCCACGAAACATATTCTGGATGAAGCTTCTGCAAGTAAAACAGTCAACAAGCTGCCTGCAGCTGGGCAACGCCGCTCTTTGGGAAACACTGCATCTCTGGATGGAACACACTGCCAAATTTTCAAGACCTTCTAGAAACACTGAAAGCCAGGCAAGCTGCTTTCAATGGAGGCTCAAACAAAATCCATCAAGGCCATGACAGGAAATCAAACTTTTAATCAGATTTTTGGTGGACATTTCAACTTCATGCCTCAGAATCCCCTACAGGTGATGGCCAGATGTCACCTGCTGGACTGTCATCTCGTTCTATACATGAACATCTCTTAGAAGACGGTTGGTGGCACCAGGAATGCAAAACATGCTTCACTATCAGCCACCCAGATGTGAAAAAGTAACCAGGAAGGCCAACAATTTCCTTGAGGAATTCCCCTGAAAAAGGAAGGTGACATTTGCAAAAACGACAGGTTTTGAATTCACAGAGAACTGACAGGGTTTGGGGTTTCATATCACACCATAGTTCAACATTTACAAGTGACGTGCAGAAATGCAAACAAAGAACTGAAACCCTGCTCCAGCCACACGCAACGTTTCTGTTGCAGGGCTGAGCACAGGAGGAAAAGGCTCGCTGCGCTGCTGGGAGTCAAGAGGTCTTGTCAAAGCATTGATGATATCCACCACAGCCTAACAGACCTGGGCACAGAAAGCCCACCGGCCACAGCAAATGCAACTACGCGGAGGAAAAATGCCATGCTTGGAACACACACCCACTCGCACCTGTTTTGGCAAAGCCTGATCACTTTGTCCCCTGTAAACGCCACTACTCCGAGCAAGTCACACCCACCTTGAGCCCGAGTCCTTGTCCACTTCTGCTCCACTGACACCAGGGTGCCGCGGAGAACACACGAGCCATTCACACAGCTAGAATAAAACAATCAGGTCTCCTAGTCCGACAGGCAAACTGAAGGCTTTGATCTTCCATGTCCTGAGTCAGCACAGGAGTTCACCATCCTCTCTGTCCATGAACTCCATTTGTCCCCCCAAGCCTCAACTCTCCTGCCAATATTCACAATACACCATCATTGCATAACCACAGCACCCTTCCCAACAGCAAGCAAGCTATTCTTAAGGGCACCTGTAATATCTGTCTGCATTACGAGATGTAAGTTTAACAGACGTAAGAAAATCCAGGAGCGACTGTCTGTGCACACACCCCCATCACTCATCCCTCTGGAAGTTATTGTGCAACCACACCCCCAGAACCACGCAGAGAGGTGTCTTTGGGCACGGTATAAGCCAACATTTTAAGATAGGGGTGTAAATCAACAGAGCCAGACCCTCTGTCAGAGCAACGAACAGCATGAGGAAAAAAAAGTGCTAAATAAGAGCATGAAAGCTGCCACGGGTCTCATTTACATGGCAGTACTGCACATCAGCACGGGCTGTTCACAGCAGCTCAGGCAAGAGCCTCTTAGGCTAAAACAAAATACCATGCTGGGTCAGCACCAGGATCCGCTGTTCCTTCTCCAGGACCGAGCAGGAGATGCTCTTTATGAAAGGCAGGTGAGTCCGGCCACCATCAGCAGTTCCATTTCAATAAGGATCCATTAAAAGTGAGAAAGCAAAGGGTAAGGCTACAGCAGCACCATAGGAAGACTCTTCTTCCATTCACGGTTAAATTAGGTTCTTGATCAGCCTTCTGTGGGAAACCACATGAAGGTGGTCTGGAAACAGCCATATCCACGTGCCCAGTGCCACCCGCCTCGCACTCTGACAGGTCTGCCACCAGGACTTCACAGCAGCTCCGACACCCTTCCCAGCAGACTGAACTGGCCCACGCACACAGTGACTCGATTCTCGTGTACCACCAGGGATACAAGTCGGATTTACTGGTTTCCAGGACCCCCTCTCTTGCCCTCTCCAGACGGAGTGGGGCTGGCAAGCTCCCAGTCCTGGGCACGGCAGCCCTTTGCAATAACACACAGCATACCCTGGCCAGCAGCTCTGCCATTTCACATTCAAGTTCCTGCAGTCCTCTGGGGTGCATACCATCTAATCCTGGGCACTTATTGACATCCAACTTGTTTATCTGCTCAAATACTTCCTGGATATTCCCTTGTATTTATATAGACAGATGCTGTATCCCTGCCAGCAGCAGCTACCAAGGGTTTCAGAGCGAAAGGTTGGAAGCAAACAGCCCCGATACGACCCAAACGAAAGCTGGTCCCCTGATTCATGGCTACTGCCGGTGTGTGTTCCCAAGCAGGAGAGCTTACACAACCCCTCTCCTTACTGCTCAGCCACGGAACAACCACACACATGCTGCCCGAGTTCCTTCTTTCTTTACAGACTTAACAGAGGTGAAAAGTCCCTTTCTGCCTACAGGGCCAGGATTACAGGTTATTTGAGCTCAGTAAAAGCTACTTCCAGTGAAAATTTTCAATAATGCTGAACACCCTCCCACAGAGGCACAAGTCCAGGGGTGCTTCTGAATGGTCAACACCACAGGAGGACACAGGCACTGCATAATCAAGTGGTCACCAACCTTTAATACCTGTCCCCTTCCCTCGTTGCACAGCAGAGCAGAACAGCACGAAGCTGAGAGCACTCACCAGCTCCCCGCTCCTGGAAAAGACTCTGCAGAGCAAGAACAGGGCTTGAGATCTCCAGAACAGCAAACCAGCCATCCTTCCTGGCATCTCCCTGCAAACCAGCATGCGTACCTGACAGGGATGAGTCAAGCTCTGCTTCCAAGTCAGCCCTCGGAAGGGAAGAACCAATTTCAAGTGACTCCATGCCTGCCAGCTGAGTAATGTGGTGCTCAAAACCCTGAGTCACGGCATCCGGGAAAGCACACCTCGCACACAAAGGTATTTTGCTCTTCTCGCATGTTTAGCTCCCTTCGGCACAACCACTCAACTGGGAACTATCCCAGAGATTTCAGTAGTAATAAAGAAAACATAGGATGAACACAGTGGTGCAAGGCATTAAAAGAAACACTTGGGACAGCAGAACCTCGAGATATGACAGGAGAAAACTGGCAGATGCCAGGTCTCAGCACACAAGCACACAACCTCTGGAAACAAGCTTCAGACCATGATTTTTCCAGCCCCTCAGGCCAAACCAAGAATCTTCAAACCCTTAAACAGGCATCATCATGCTGCCCTTGGGCAGCACCGCCTTTGTATCTCATCTGCAACCAAACCTCCTGTAGGACAATCAGAGTGATTACATGAAACCAGTTAATACCGAGTGCAGCACAGCCTTGCTCTGAACAGCCCCCAGCTGAGGATGGAGACGCCATCCACCAGGGTGCTACACCTGAGGACGAGATACGAGTCCCTCCTGTCCCCATCTGCACTTATGTACAAGTATCCAAACACAGCGGCTCTTTGCACTGCTGCCACGGCACTAACCACACTGGTTGGTGACTGTCCCAGAACTGGGAGAGGAAGAATGCCACCAAAGAAATCAGGAAAGCACATGACCTGGATGTGTCTGACCTACAACAGCTACTCCCTTCACTCAGAGGAGCAGCAGAGGGAGCTGGGGTTGTTTAAGTCTGGAGAAGAGAAGACTGAGAGGAGACCTCATCACTCTCTACCACTACCTGAAAGGAGGGGGCAGTGAGGTGGGTGCTGCCTCTTCTCTAAAGTAACAAGTGATGGGACAAGAGGAAATGGCCTCAAGTTGCACCAGGGGAGGCTTAGGCTGGATATTAGGAAAAATTTCTTCACTGCAAGAGCGATCAGGCATTGGAACAGGCTGCCCAGGGAAGTGGTGGAGTCACCATCCCTGGAGG
>NW_010136427.1:0-5589 GCF_000699245.1 Pterocles gutturalis | reverse complement strand
TTGAGTTGTTTTGGGTTGATGGTTAGACTTGATGATCCCTGAGGTCTTTTCCAATCTTAATGATTCTATGATTCTAATATCAGGTATTCATACTCCCACCATTCCCACTCTTGCACTACCCCCGCAGCTCAGAGGCAGTGGGGGCCTCCCACCATTCCCACTCTTGCACTACCCCCACAGCTCAGAGGCAGTGGGGGAGCCACAACGCAGAGATGTTCTTGTTTGGAGATATGAGAAACACTGCTCTAAAGCATTCAGGCAGATGCAGCTGAAACCCCCTCCCAGGCTGGAAGATTTCACAAAACCCACCAGAAGACAGCTACACGTTCTGTGATGGAAAGTTAAAACAACCATTGCCCTTGAAGGAGAGTACAAGATCAGCAGCTTAATAAAACACAACTACATTAAGTGTATTTTATTACCTACTTTAGGTGCACCTCATCTGCCTGATTTCCAGAAGCAGAGCACTGCACCGCAACAAAGCTTCCAAAATAATTGCTATCTGCCAAGACCACCCACCTATCACTCCACTCCCCACACATGCAATGGGGAGATGACATGGATTGCCAAGGATGCACCCCAGAAAGCCCCTCTGATTTGCAGGGCTGAGTGGGGCCACCCTTTTCCCACAGAGAATTCCCATCAGCGAAAGGAGCTGTGCTGGGCCTGGGGTAGTGCTGCGAGCATAAACCAAACCCAGGGTAACTTCTCCCTAACTGCTGCAGAGCCTCCTCGGATTCCCCCATGGAAGTAACCCCTCCAGTGCAGCCCGGGGCACGGCTGGTGGCACCTGCTACAGAGCTGTCTGCTCCCAGCCAGCAGGCACCACCCGCAACATACATGGGTAAAAGCAACCTTCCCAGTGGGGAACTTTTGTGCTTCAACCAAACTGTGTGATTTCGGGATGTGCTTTCAGTATCAGAAATGTTGAAAGAGGCTGCTTCACTGGAAGCATGACAAGTCAGCCAGGAAGTTAGCAAAGAAATGAAGAGTCTGTTTGGCACAGGATGCTCAGAAGTCCTGAAGCCAGCAGGAGTAGCAGAGCTGAGTGTATCGGGGGGAGGCTGGCTACAATTAAGCACTTCTGAAAGTCTGGATGTTAACAGCCAGCACCTCACTCACAGCATCTGTGCATATGACAGTAATGGAAGACTGATACCTGTGAAGGTGTCTACAAAGAAAAACAAAACACAGTGCTGATCCGGGTTATAGAGACCAAGCACTTTGTTCTCAGCAGTTTAAAGCAAGATGATTTCTGCAAACAGAAGAGCTCCAGACCTTTACAGCAGAAATGCAACTGAAACACAGCTTTATCTGGCTTCATTTTTGACTCTGGAACGGCACAGCCCAGAATGAAGCACTCCATGGCGAGGAACAGCCACCAGAGCCGGGTGCAGCTGCAGCCCGCTTGGCCCCAGGAACCAGCAGGTCCGGTCTTGTCCCAATCGGCCCCAGGAGCATATTTAGACTGAACCAGTGTTTGACAATCTGTACCCTCCCTGAAAGGCTGCTGTCCAAAAACTACTTTCAGTTTCATAATAAAGCCTGAAGAAGTGCCCTGGACTTTTTTTTTTTCCTGTTTGTGTAGGTTGTGTTGGTTTTTGTTGGTTTTGTTTGGTGGTTGTTTTTTGTTGTTTTTTTGTGGTTTTTTGTTTTGTTTTTTAAACACGCTCTATAGTTGTTGGGTATTTTGTTACGGAAAGATTTCTTGGAAGAAATCTCACAGCTACAAGTCCCTAAATCCTTTATTAGATTTAAAAAAAAAAAACACAAAAAAACCAAAAAAAAAAAAACCAACCACACCTTCTCCATTTTATCTTTGCATGTCATGTTTGTTCTAAGCCCAGAATGGGAACCATAGGCAGTAATTCTTTTGTTTAAATAAAGCTCCAGGAAGCTCTGTCAGCCTTTGTTATCTTTGTTTCTCATTTCTAGATGTGTTATTTCACATGCAAGCGTAAGAAAGCAGAAGATCGATACACTCTCCCGAAGATGGCTGAAGCCAGCAGCACCCTGCTAAACCCACACACCTAGGCTACAGGGAGGATAAAAAGTGTGCAAAGCTCTACCTCCCACCCCTCCCATCAGGGGCCACCAGTACCACAGCTGGGGTGACTGGTTTGAGAAACAAAAGCAAGAATCTGGTGCTTCAGCTGCACACAGGTGACACTGAGAAGAGGCTTCATCCAGGAACCTTCACACCCAGGGGTCTAATTAAGGAGAGCTTTGTAATAGGTGTTGATCTTTCGGAATTCCCGCCTGGTTATATTTTTACCTCCACAGGCTGCCCAGGCTGATGTTTCCATTAGATTATTAACAGGCACCTCAGCAAAGAACTAGGGGTTTGTTCACATGCCACAGGTATGCCTAGAGCACGGTGAAGGCTCACTGCACTCCTGACACTACCCACCGCAGACAAAGTCCTCCACACTGCTTCAGGTCCCCTGCAAGTGCCCTCAGGGTCCCAGCCACTTTGTCCCATGCATTTCGCCTGCAAGGCTCCCGAAAGCCACCATAGGTATCTACCTGCACAGTAACCACTGCTTTATTGACTTCAGCCTTTCCCCGCAATTATGAAAGATTTCACTTTTGAGAGCAGCACTTTATCAGAAACGTTTCCTGGAGCTTCCGTTCCTTGTTAGGCCACATCAGCAGTACCAAACAGAGAAAGAGGAATCAAAAGCAGCAGGGGCAGAAATACTTGTAATGTTCACAAGCAGCAGGAGATATCATAGTGAAACAGGCCACAGGGAAAATGGAAGTGTTTCCTATTGACCCAGGATGGTCAATTTGAGCTACACAGTCCCATCAGCACAAAGAAGATGATGCTGCGACAGTAAACGTCACCTACGTACAAGTTCTCCAGCACAAAGCAATCCCATGTACTGCCCTTTGCACTAAAAGAGCAATCCCACACGGCTTGGGATTAGACCTTCCAAGAAGAGCAGATTTGGGCAGTCCTGGACCAGCAGTGATGCAGGAACCTCGGGAGCAGCTTGGCTGTAACAGATCCAGATGAACTGCTCACTCCTTCCAGTCCATGCAAATCTTGAGACAGCCACCATCAGCAGCACATGGCAGCTCTGAGTTACGTCAGGACATGTCTTCTCGGAGACACTCAGCAGTGCCTCAAAACATTATTCATTTTTTACCTAATTTCTCCTCTCTGAAAGCAAAGGCCATGGTCTTGTATCTTTTCAAAGCTCTCATCAAGCTGGGCAGTCACCGACACCCTGGTATAAACTCAGCACCTTTTCCCACCTAGGAAGCTACAGACTTTCTTAGAATCAAGCAACTGCCCCAGGTATTTAAAAAAAATAAAATAAATCCAAATTTTTTTTCCCAGGAATCGTCTTTGGCTTTTGCAGGCTTTCATTTTATTTTTGACCTTTCATACAGCACGACAAGCCTCAAGTGTTTCAGGAAAGTGGGCTCGTTCAATAGAGTGTTGAATGCAAAATGTGAAAGGACAAGACAGCAGCAATTACATTTTGTTACTGAACACAAGCATATGTCCAGAGAGGCACGTGCACACTCTTGGAGTAATTTTACAAGTCGCAACCCTCAGCCCTGCTTCCTCAAGACCAGCATATGTCACATTCAGTGTGCCTCTCCATTCCTCCCACCAACATTCCCAGCTGACAGCTCCAGACACCCCAGTGCCAGGTCACCTGTGACAGAACCACGCTAGAAGAGTTTATCCCAAAATAGTCAGAGAAAACTGTCTGCCAAGGAGGAAAAGAGACCTTATTTTTCAGTACAACTGACAGCCACCCACCATTTTAATATCTACTCCAAGTTTTTGCTCAGCATCACAAACATCCCCAAAAAGGCTGCCAGAATAACGAACAAGAAACATCTTCACCGAGAACAAATTAAAGCTGTAGGCTGCTGCCTGTCACCCAAAGATTTATGTGCAAGAAGAACAATGCACCCACTCCCTCCATAAACCCCAGCACAGCTGCCAGCCCTAGCCTGCCAAACGGCTTTGTTTGCTGGCACACCTTTACCTGAATGAGTTCACAAAGGAGTTTACATTCAGAAGCTGCAGTCATTTGACACCTGAGTTAGAATATGTATTTAACTAGCAGGGAAGTAAATACTTTCCACCATTTCCCTGTGTCGTATCAATATGATTATTTGCTAGGCAGCATGTGCAATTCTTTTACTGAAGTGTCAGCTCAATGGATAGAAATTCCAGTATGAACCCAATTTTACAGTCACAGCCACAACTACACCAGTATAAACATGTTCCTTTCTGTAGTGGGGTAGCCCCTCATTACGTTTACACCAGGTGACTGAGAGGAGACCCTTCAGCTGCACAAAACCACTTCAAGCAGCACAGTTCATCATCAGAGCATCTGGTATTTTTATTGCAATGACAGTACGACTCCAGCTGCTCTGCCGCGGGGACTCACCATGACCCAACAGCATCTCTAACAAGTGGGACATTTAACTGTGCTTCTGCACTGCCACATACAGTCATACCGATGCAACATGAACACACACTAGTTCACATGGAACAGCAAATGCAGGGCTGAGCAAGGCACTGCTCTCACTTTGGGGACACAGCTGTGGTGCCGGCTGAGCCAGACCACCAGGGGAGCATTAGTTCTGGATCTCGGACATCACCGGTGAAACCCATTTTGCATCAATATGAAAATAGCAAGTTTCACGTGGCTTTTAACACTTGTAACCACAACGGTTAAAAAAAAAATAATAATACAAACATACTTCAGACAGGGCTGGAAGTTAACTTTTCTTCCCAAAGGTAACATAGCAGAGCCAGCCTTTCTGAAAGCATCACAGTGCTACACACAGGTTCAAGTGCAAGGAATCGATACATAAGCTCAGGTTTTAAGAGAACATTTCTGCCACAGAAGTGGAAACCTGCCAGACCCACAAAACATGAAGATGGGAGATCTGTGGTTTACTAGTGTTTTGCTGTCGGATGTTGGCTGTTCTTCATCCCACATCTATACCCACATCTACCCACTTCACTAGGGAATTGTGGCACCTGCCTCTATACCAACTGACCGCTCTTAGCTTTTAGGAGATACAAGTGCAAGGGCAGAGCCACAACTCAGGGGCTTGCTGTTCCTACGCTGGGCAACTTCAGTGCATCCCAGGATGGGCAGAGGAAGCTCCATCACACAGTTCTTCTCAAACACACAGCAAGCAAGCACCTGCTGGACCTACATAAAGATTAAAGCTTCTCAGGTTTTACCACCTTTTAATTTACCTCCTAGAAATCAGCACTGTTTGTACACTTCAGCATGACATTTACACACCTTCTGCACCATAACAAAACCAGAAATTTACCAGTAAAAAGCGATTTTGTCCCCCAGTTTCTTCTCATTGACGTTTCTGTCCAGCAGGTTGTAGCAGATGTTGGTGGTCGCCCCTTTCATCCACTCGATGAAGATCTTCCCCTTGGTCACATCGAAGTTGTACTTCAGGAAGGGCCCCGCGTGCGGACTCTTCCAGTAGAACTCTTTGGCAATGTCACCCCAAAACTCTGCAAAGCCAACGGCCGGCGCTCGTGACCCGAGCACGGAGAAGGGAGACAACACCTCCAGGAACAAGAGG
>NW_010136426.1:0-10849 GCF_000699245.1 Pterocles gutturalis | reverse complement strand
TTTAAGTTAACTTTAACCCACGACAACTAAACATGTGGAAAAATAAATAATTGCTAGACTACCTGAAAACTTTACAATATAATTGAAATACAATATGTTTATAGTCCAGTTGTAAAAATACAAAAGTTCTTATCCAGATTAATAGAGGAATGCCTCATAAATAAGGTAGTTAAAATTGTCATATGACCCCCCTTCCCCCAAGAGGTGCTTACAGCGCCTCTCTGATGTGAGGATGATTTGCTCGGGTGCTAGGACTGGTGCCTCCTGCATCCCCAAGCAGTAGGGAAGGGCTGTGATGAGGTGTCAGTGCCATGGCAGGGGTCATCGGGGAGCAGTCTGATCTTCACGGCCAGGGACCTTCTTCCTCAATCCTGCCTAAACCTGATGACACCTTTCTGTGACTTCCTCCACCCCCACCTGTTAACTGCCTTCTAGGACTCCCATGGGTGAGGCTGCAGGTGCCCCCCAACCCATGACATGCGGGGCTGTGGTTGCTCCCACCCAAGGTCAGTCAGGCCGATGGCCCTGCCTGGCTGGTTGGCCATGCTCCCCAGGACAGCGGCAGATCCCGCCAGGCAGTGATGGTCATGGGAGGACAAGGTGGGGGAACTGGCTCCAGCTGACTCCAACTGGCTCCAACCAGCTCCATGTAGTTCACATAAGGTATTTACTTCCCATACTATAAAACAGAACAGAAGTGTTTGTGTGGGGTTTTTTTTGGAAGGAAATCATGTGGGGAGTGTCTCACCCCACTACAGTGGACAGTCAAGAGAGGGTTTTTTGTGATTCCCCAAAAAGGACCACTGGCTGGATGGAGTCAGATAGTAACTCAAGGCACAATACAACACAATTTTATTTACCTCAGCAACTGAAAAAACATCACAAATCAACTTCACAGAGTCAAGCATCAAATCACACTTATCAAGTATAACCAGACATCACTTATCAATTAAGCAAGCACCAAATAACTCTCAATCATTATTTGAGACAAACATCAGACAGAAGACAGAATACAAAAGAGTTAAAAAGTAAGAAAGGGGACCAGAAAGACAGACATAGAGAAGCAGAGACACACAAACACAGAGAACATCACCAATTCCTCATTCCAGCATGTGTCTTCTCTTCAGGCAGAAGTCTTCACTTCAGTCAGAAACTCCTTGTGTGGGGTGGTGACGGGTTGACAGGGAGTACAGTTCGGGCTCACCTTTTATACAGTTCGGTCTGGTCCAGTTGTGGACTGCCCCTCGAGGGGCAGTGCCCAGCATCCAGGTCACCTTCGGGGTTGAACTTATGGGGGCGCAACAGCCCTGTATCCAGGTTAGCTTTGGGGAGGGAGGCGGGGGCGCTGGCTCTCCACTGGGGAGAAGACTCCAGCCCTCAGAACCCATGCCCCACCTCAACAGATGTGCTGCCACTCAAAATATTAATTACTCACTAATGTCTGTTCACAAAAGAACTCTTCTTCCAACATGCTCTGCTGAGCCGTTCGTAGACATGCTGGCATCTCTTCTTTAGAAATGTTCTGTCCAAGTGCTCTGCCCAAGCACTCCTGGTAGAGCCTCTTCTTTAGAAAATGCTCTGCCCATTGTTTGAGACATAAACATGGATCATCCAGGAGGGGATGGGTAGAGGTCTGGTCCATGACAGGAAGAAAAATTGGTGGGCAAAGGAAGAGTCTAATTAAAGGTATAATTTCTGGTTCCTACCAGAAAGGCCATCAGGGGCTCTTGATGCTCTGGGCTTATTCAATGACTTAAGATTTACGAGTCAAATTTGACCCTGAAAATGGTAGCTGCAAAATGCTTTTAGAGAACATTTTTTCCCCTTTCATTTTATGGTAAGGGTGCCTCGAGCTCAAGAACTTGTCACACTTATACTGTGACAAGTATATAAATAGTTTTACGAGCAATGGAGCTAATCATTCCTTATGTCTAAGTGCCTGTTGGCTGGTGTATTTGTTGGAGGTTTTTTTTGAGGTTTTTTTAAGAGAATTATAGTAATATTTCTATATATTGATATTGTCTTTATTCAGGATTGTTTTAGCAGTGTCATGTATGCTGTGGTGCTCAGCATGAGTAATTGGATTACAAGGTCAAGAAGTATTCAAAAAACTTATTCATGCACAATAGCTTATATCTCCTCTAACAGCTACTGACTTCTGTGACACTCCTGAGAAGCTAATGCTCTCAGAGAGAACTGACTCACTTCTAGTTCTGTCTGAAATGAGAAAAAAAAAAAAACAGAGATTACTGATGGGGGAACAAACACAGATAACATAACCTTTGGAACGCAGTTAAAAAAAAACAAAAAGCACTCTCTTTAACATTGTCCACTGTCAAAATACTTGCTGAAACGTGTATGTTATAAACATAATGTATAAGGCCTATTAGGGCTTAATTCTATGAGGGGAAAAGTATTTTCAGATAATAGTGTCTTGTAATCAGTCTCTCTAGGAAATACCTTTATGACATGAAGATGAGGCTTTACCAAGCAAAGTAACGGTTTTAAGCCCAAGCATATCTTTTGATGTTTCTTTGCTAATGAAAGCCATAGATGATTAGCAATTGATTTAAGATCTTAAATGGCTAGCAGACCTTCACTTTATGTTTCAACTATTAGCCATAACTATAACTAATATAATCTTATAATTAAATGAATATTAAAAATAATTTCAATGGTTGGTGAGGGTGGGTTTTTATATATTTGTTGCCATGAGTTAGCTTCACCGAACATTAGATCTTGGTTTGGACATGGAAGAATCAATATACAAATTGTGTGGTTGTTTTTTTAAAGTTTGGTGAGAATCAGCAGAGGCAAATACTACTTCTGTTAGCCATAGTCATGGAATAATTTGAGCTAGAAGGGGCAGAAATCATGCTGAAACAGATGTTCTCATTCAGAAAAAGAGTTCTTGAAGCTCAGAGAAATTTAAAGGCTTAAAATTACCCTGTTCACTTATTCTAACACAGAAAAATAACCATTTAGCAAACACCTCACTTTCCACCTTTCCTCCCTGCCTCCCATTCCAAATACCTACAACAGAAGTTTTAATTTGAATTAATAAATCATAGCTTTCAGTAAGGTCTGAATCACAGTATAAACCTACTTAAATTTAACACTACTGCTATTGAGAACCAAGCAAACCAAAGACAGAGACAAGATGGACTGTGGAGAAGTGTAATACATTATGCACTGTATCAGAAGGGGAAATTCTAAAGATAAACAGAAAAAATAGAAGCAGCAGTGGTTTAAAAAAGCAAAACTGAGAGCATTATTCTAGCTGTCAGTGTGTGTCTTCTATATCATCTCCCCTGAATATGTTCACAGAAAATAGGTGCTTCTCCAGATGTACAGATAAATATTAGAAAGGAAGTGTCTTGGTGATTAAAATAAAAACCAGAGATATAGACATATATAATACAAGTATGCTGAGTACTCATACACATTCAAGAATAGGCTGAGTTATAATAACAAAATAAAGTGCTAGCTCTTATCTCATTAGAGATTACCACTATTAAGACAAATGTCATTTATATATATATATATGTTGCTAGCAGAGATAAAACTAGTGGAGCTGTAGAATACAGCGCTGATGAATCAGTAAGCTACACAGCTCTTTTTACATCCTTCTTGAAGTCCAATATCTCACAGTGCCCTAAACTGAAAGAAAAATTATAACTTTAAAATGTCATACATTTTTACCTGACTGTTCCACACTCTGCTGCAAGTTTGTTTTTCCCTCTCAGAGAATGATTTCCTGGCTGGACACGGCTAAAACACTTTTGATTGTATTTTCACACTTCTGTTCTGAGCCTTTTCTGGGAAATGTTATGCTTGTTTAGTAGTGTCCAGACTAGGAATGTTCCTTTCTCTAAGGCTTATAATTAATTAGAGTCACTGAAACTTGAGCAATTTATTTGAGGGTACCATTTCAATCTTGATGGTTTAGTTCTGTCTATATAGAGCAGAGAAGATGAATTTACCGCACTAAACTGGCTTTTTTTTTTTTTTTTTTTTATTCAATATCATGTTGCTAACATGGAAATGGGAGGAAAAGGTCCTAGGTAATGCTACTAATGAAACTGTCACAAACAATCTCTATTTTTGCGTACAAGGCTGAAAGCCATGCAGGCAAACACCAATGTATTTTGTAATGTAGTCAGAATATTGCAATTTAAGTTAAAAATATCTGTCTGAGAGATATACTTGCCTGAAGGTAGCAAATTCATTAATTTATTGCTTTTACATTTATATTAACATAGTATCATAGAATAATAGAATGGTTTGGGTTGGAAGGGATATTAAAGATCGGCTATTCCCAACCCCCCTGCCATGGGCAGGGACACCCTCCACTAGACCAGGTTGCTCAAAGCCTCATCCAGCCTGGCCTTGAACACCTCCAGGGATGGGGCCCCTGCAGCTTCCCTGGGCAACCTGTTCCAGTGTCTCACCACCCTCACAGTCAAAAAAAAATTAAAAAATAAAAATGGTAAAAAAGTAAAAAAGTTTTAAAAGTATCTTAAAAGTCTTATTTTTGTTATTAATATAATACTTTAATTAGTTCATTACATGTTGCTTTCATTTGCTTAAGTTACAGAGTATATGTAATGACAGAATTACTGTCATTCTATATTAATCAAAATCCCCAAAATGGAACAAACAAGTTAATGAAACAAGGAATATTTTTTGTAAATGTCATATGGTCAATACTGTAGAAGTGTCCATACGAAACACTATGTTGATACCTGTATTCATAATAATGCAAAATTATACAAGTATATATATGGAATAATATGCATATTACATTGTTGAAAAATAGTAAAAAAAAAATCCCCACAAAATTACTGTTAGAGATGTTTGATAAGGCATAGCACCTACAGAGAGAAAACTTGACGAAAGTAAGCAGATTTAATGGGGTGATGTGACAAATTACTCAAACATGTAGCTAACAACAGTTCCCTCACTGGAAACAAAGAAAAATAGTAATCTCTGAGAACAAGGGGGTTGTATGTGATCCTGAGTGACCTTGTACAGAATTTAGTGATCTTGATTGGGATGAAGCTGAGCATGATTTCTTAGGACACCTCTGAATAGCAGAATAAAAGCATGAACCACAGTTAGCATATTTTTTCTGACCTATAGATTTTTCAGTATCAACAAAAAATAAGACTAATATTTACAGATATACTGGGAGAAAGCAAATTCTTCAGGACTCAGGATTTTTCTTCACATTTTTGTTGTATGACAGTGGTGATAACCACTTCTTAGGGCAAGACTGGGACTATGTGCTATCCCCAAGTCTATGGGCAACAGCAGATTCATACTTCTTCAGAGATTCAGTTGTTTCTGGAACAATCACAACCTATCACAACTTTCTTGAATTGGACTCTATGCATTCCTATTCTCCTTACCAGGACAATAGCCAGTTAATAAACTTTCCATTATCTAGACACCACCTGTTTTCTATAATATATATACAACACATTCATACATGTTTCTTTTATTTAAGGTTCTGTAGGGTTAGTCATATGTTTTAAAGTAGGTATGCACTTTATATATTGCTGTATCATGGCCTTTTCATTTACAAAGAAACAAGGCAGTTGGATCTTGTGTGTTCCATAACTTATTTCCATAAGGATATTCTATATTGTAACATAGACGGCAAAAAATATAGCTGTTTCACATAAGAATTAAGAAGCAAGGTATGCAGTAGGCTATACATTTCTATTCTGTTTCTTTTCTAATAGTAATTACAAGGTGAGAAGTCCACACACAGACTAAAGGTAGACATCATGGATCTTGAAAATTAACTAAACATGCCAGTCCAGTAAACATTTATAAAATCCTCTGATAAGACAAATGATCAGATAAATAAAATAAAAATAGACAAATTGGTAACTGGAGAGATGGAGTTAATCTCACTGCACTTGCTTTAAGTCTTCCCTAACTTGCTCTTCAAAATTGCAATGCCAGTAAGTGGCTTGAGTAAATAGAGAATGCTTAAAAATACACAGAGAAATTATTGTACTGTATTATTTCATATTCCTCAGCACAAGAAAGAAAGAATTGAGGTCATAACATTTGAAAATGGTTTAGTTAGTGAGGATGAGTTTTGTTTGGTGGGGTTTTTTTTGTTGGTTTTTTTTGTGAACTCAGATGTGATACAGTGAACACTAAGTGTTTTGGGTTTACATATGGCGAGGTTTTGGTAGCAAGCCATGCTGCAAGGGTGGCTTCTGTGAAAAGAGGCCAGAAAATGCCCCCATGTCAGACACAAACAGCTCCAACCAGCTCCAAGACTGGCCCACTGGTGGCCAAAACTGAGACATTCAGTGATGTTGGTGGCACCTCTGTGATAACATATTTAAGGAAGGATCAAAACTGCTGTGAAACAGCAGCTGGGATAGAGGAGTGAGAAAATGTGAAAGAAACAACTCTGCAGACAGCAAGGTCAGTGAAGAGTCCCCTGCAGCCTGTGGTGAAGACTATGGTGACATACGTTGTTTCCCTGAGTCCACGGAAGTCCACAGTGGAGCAGAAAAATCAGGAGTGAAACTGAGCTCAGGAAGAAGGGAAAGGTGGAAGGAAGGTGTTTTAAGATTTGTTCTTATTTCTCATTTTACTACTCCGATTTGATTAGCAATAAATTAATTTAATTTCCCCAAGTCAAGTCTGGTTTTGCATGTGATGGTAATTGATGAGTGATCTCCCTGTCCTTGTCTCGACCCATGAAGCTTTCATTATATTTTCTTTCCCCTGTTCAGATGAGGAAGCAAAGTAAGAGAGCAACCTGGTGTGCACCTGGCAGCCAGTCAAGGTCAACCCACAACACTAGGTTATCTATTTAGTTTTCCTAGTAGCAAAAAACAGATATGGAGCTGCATACTTTCAAGGAAAATTACAACTTAATTAACAAAAAGCAATACATTAGTGTGATATAAAAGCCTGTTGTACTGTTATGTTCTTTAGTCTGGGTTTTTAATGGGAAATAAGTTTAACAGAATTCTGAGTGCATTCTTTTTGGCACTCAAGAGAAATGTTATATGTTATTGCTGAATCATTGAGGTTTTGTGGGATTTTACCCAAGAATCATTTTATTTGTCACCACAATAAAAATTTAATATAATCTCTGGCTATGTAAAATTTATTTGCATTTGAAAATAAAATCATCCTTCTTCCACTTTTAGCAGAGTTTTGGAAAAAAAGATCAGATTTGTTTTAATCAGTGTATTTTTATTTAATATTTATTACTATACTAAAGGTCATTCATTCTAAATATTTATAGCAAATTTAAATTATATTGATTTAGTATTCAACATTGAATATGTAGATAATGCCTGTATAACAGAATGAAGACACATACTCCTGAAATATTTTGTTGCTTGTCTTCTGTAGGATTTAAATATTAGTATGTTGAGTTGCAACTGAGGCACTAGAATAATAAATGGAAATTCTCTGCTCAGGTGATTTGCATCAAAGAACTCAATCCCACAGCTAGCATGCTAATCTAAAGGGCTCCACAGGAGCAAACTGAACAAGGACTCTGTTCAGGCATAGGCAGATGTTCTTCCATAGTCCGGTTCTTCTGGCTAGCCAGCACATTTCCAGACAGGGCTTGGGAACAGTTAAAGAGCCAGCACCAACACTAACTCTGATAATAGACAGTATGAATAAGGTCATCATTCTTTTGAGGGGACAAGTTCAATCACAGAGCTATAAACTGTGGCCTACTACCTGTCTTCAGGGACAGAGAAAGAGCCCGACTGGGTTTTATTTGTAGTATAGTTTTAGTCAAGATGATTTGATTTCCAGTACATGCTTTACTACTGACTCTGCATAATGCTTAGCAATTAACTTGAAACTAGATCCCTGAGAGAACCAGTTAGTCAGAGGAGTCTAGAGACCTGTTCAGCTGACCAGAGGGATTTGTTCAGTCTAAGCAGCTTGAAAAATTCTCTAGATTCCATTGACTACATTGATTACATTTTCTTAGACTATAATGAATTCTTACTACGTGTTTACCTGCTCCTATACACGTGAATTTATGAATCTAAATCAGCAGCTCAATCCCACCCAAAGTTCTGTCCATAGCTGAAGTGCAAAGGCAACTTTCAGAACATGTTTCTGTTTGTAGTATTGAGATCGTTGTTTAAAATTATTCATCCCACTACATTTTACCCAAACTATTTTTCCTGATTTCCATGTCATCCTCCCCTTTCAGTCAGACCAGAAATATCTGCTCACTAGTTACCCTGTTCATTTTGCACATGCTTTCCAGCACAGCACATTCTAGTAACTAGTTGGAGAGAGTGGCCCACACAGTTCTTAGTGGAAATTTAGTTATATCAATTCTGTATTTCATAGTAAGAAGCAAGGTATGTTTTTCTTCTTCTACTTCAGAACCTACTGATAATGTTAAAATCCTATTAGTACAACATGGGAACCTAAAATGTTTTTAAACATGCCAACAAAATTATCAAACAATGAAGAACCTTTAATTTTTTTTCACAGAACATTCATAAAATCATAGACTATTTCCGGTTGGAAAGGACCCATGAGGATCACCAAGTTCAACTCCCTGCTCCTTGCAGGACTACCTAAAACTAAACCATATGACTAAGAGTGTCATCCAGATGCTCCTTGAACTTTAACAGGGTTCGCACCCTGACCACTTCCCTGGGGAGCCTGTTCCAGTGACCAATCTCCCCCTCAATCAAGAACCTTTTCCTAATGTCCAATCTGAACTTCCCCTGACACAGATTCATTCCATTTCCTTGTGTCCTATCACTGGTCACCAGAGAGAGGAGATAAGCACCTCCCCCTCTCATGCCCCCCTCAAAGAAGTTGTAGACTGCCATGGGGTCACCCCACGCTTCTCTTCTGCAAGCTGAACAAACCAGCTGACCTCAGCTGCTCTTCCTAAATCTTACCCTCAAGACTTTTCACCATCTTGGTCACGCTCCTCTGGACACACTCTAATAGTCTGATGTTCTTATACTGAGGCACCCAAAACTACTCACAATACTCAAGGTGGGGATGATCTAAACAAGACAGTAATACAGCATCATCTAATAAATGTGTGAAAATAATTTTACATTTGTGTTTTGGATAGGATATTTAACAATGCAATTAAAAATACAATTTAAAAGTGAATAATAATTTTTAGAAAATATCACCACCTCTTTTGTTCACATATGCTCAAAGCCATTTCAGTCTGTTTGCTTGAAAAAAAATATATAGTTGATGTTTTAATCTTTAAGTTGTAAGTTAGTTATAGGAATTGGTACACAGAAGACACCTGTCTTGTAATTCACATTGTTTAGAGGGAAAGAATCCACAAGACAAAGTCAACCACAGTACAGTCAGCTAGCTCTCAAACTTGCATGTTCAGTAAAATAAGATTAAGTTTTAAAATAAATTTTGAAAAGTTGGCTGCAGAGACCAGTCAACCTTGTGTTTTATTCAGGCATTGTGAGGTTATTCAGGAAGATTCTGGAGTGAAGTACATGGAAAGCTCTTCGTGTGCTAAGTTATGTATAAAGTGATTCACTTACTAATATATGTGACTTTATAGAGCATCCTGACCCAGAAAAGCTAATAAGCACATGTGGAAGGACTAAACATGTAGTTATCCTATAAAGTCTAAATGAACAAGGGACTAGTCTGACAGAAAGGCGTTTTGAACTCTAAAGAAATTTGTAGCTAATGAATGACTCCTTGTCAAATGTTCAGAAATCGGTGGAGCTCTGGAGGAAGTCAAAGGAATCAAAGACTGAAATTGCTGCATTCATGTCAAAACCTCTCACCTATGAGAAAAAAATGTCTTTTGTGACCTCTGCCATATATCTGAAGCATACTGTGTGTTGGTGAAGCAGAGAACAAGCAGGAAAGTGCTGCATAAAACTCACTGTATAATTTGGAATAATGGGTGGCTCAAAGGATTGTATCAAATTTGATAATATATGTATATTAATTTGCATTACATGTTTATACACTTAGATTTTTCAGTCACATGGCTCTGGAGGTCTGAAACCTTTTATCAATTCTTAAAAATTCTACATTTTATCTCCCTCTTTTTTCATGTAGACCAATAACAAAAACCTTGCTTAATGGACTGCGTAAATGACTTATATGGGAATTGCAAAAACAACTGAAAACTGATGTCCCAAGTGACAAAGACTTAACAACAAATTAGTGGATGTCAATGCATTCAAAGGAATTACTTTTGCTCTCACAATACTCTTTATAGATTAATTTAGATTTCACAGGGATTCCAAGAGTATTTGTGGTTTTGCTTTCTTCTTTTTTTTTTCTTTTTTCAATGGAAACTAATTTGTGATATGTGGTATGGCCTGAACAACAAAATAAAGAAAATTTCCATATATATATATAAACTGGACTTGGCAGCAATATAATAATGTGGTTTTGAGGTCTGCAATAACTAATATATTTGCAAAGGTAGGAAATAATACTTATCTCTATTAAGATTAAATGTTTAAGCTGGAAGGAAAAAAACTATAATAATAATAATAAATTGCTTGAGGAAAACAAAAAAAAAAAAAGAGAGAACAGAAGAACTGCTTGAGAGACTTCTCAATTACTTCTTACTTTCAAGGCATGAAATATGAGGAGACTTCCAAAAAAGACCCAACAACTTTGTGCAAGTCATACAGATAATTCAATGAAAGAAAGTATTAAACTGCTTTTTGGCAACTCTACCTTCATTCTTTAAAGTTATGGCAAGTAAGAGCCTTTCATTATGTTGCAATTGCTTATTAAAAAGAGTTCTAAGTCGTAGAGATTTTACTACCTGAAGCAACTCTTATTCTTGATGCTGTCTCTAGGCATA
>NW_010136425.1:241-32681 GCF_000699245.1 Pterocles gutturalis | reverse complement strand
CTACTGCTTTACCATCATCTATCCACCTCCCATTGGGGATTGTCCCATCCCCCAAGCATCTTCAACTAACAGAGCCTTCAACAAGATTCCCTCCCACCACTGTGTCTGCTGCCAGCTCCCTGCAGTGCTGCATGCAAGCAAACCAGCCTCAAGGCCCCCTTCTCCTGTCAGATCTTTGCTGAGCAGCAGAAAACAAACCCACCCACTGCCCATTTCACCTGAGCTGCATCTATATTCTGGCTGCTACATCTCCCTGACAAGCTGCTCCAGGAAAGATCTGTGAGGGCAGGAGACTCACTTCAAAGGTGGGTGGGGGTGGTTTCCTGAGAGTTATTGAGTGAAAGCACATACTGATGTGCAGAAAAAGTCGTAGGACACAGAGAGAGCTAGTGAAGACTTAGACAGAGTAACCACGTTCGCTGAAAAGATAGTGTATTAAATGCTACCAGTGAGCAGCTGAAGCCTCCCCTAGGGCTATGGAAGTCCCCTGTAGCCTCTTCTGAAGGAAAAGGAAGACTAAGCAGACTTAAAAGACATTTTGGGATTTTTTTTTTCTTTTTTAAACTTTCTGACTTCCATTATGAAGTTTCATTTCTGGAAAAGATGGGGACATTCAAACATCTTGTCTCACATGCTCTCCAACAATGAGGAAACAGATAGCATCCCAAGCATGCATGTCATTCTGGGTGTTTCGTGTGCAGAGTGTAACAGGTTGTGCCCAGTTTTTCTGAAGAAACTGTTCCTTACAGTTTCAGTCTAAGATGCATTCTCTCCTGCTGTCCCTGCAGGGCACAGCAAACACCCATGATTTGGAGGGCACTGGCATCAAGGCTGCTCTGAGCAGCACTCCACCTTGAAGTGTGTTGGCAAATGCATGTGACTCACCCATGCAGTAAGAAGCTCCCAGCAGTAAGGGAGCATTCCCATCCTTGGTGGTGTAGTCCTCACAGACTCAATATCCAGTGATGAGTGGATATGCAGCATCTCTATAGGGTCTGAGTGCCCTGAATGTTCCTCATTCAGCTTGAAAAGAGGGTGCCAGCACCTCACTGACTTCCTGGCCAGAGCTGCAGAAGGCATGAGTATGCTGAGTCCTTTTGGTGAACTGTATCAAGGTATCTTGGCCTGCCTTGGGCCTGAGCAAGTGGTGGTAGCCCTTGCAGTTTAGTGGTCATAGCTGCCATGCACTGGGAAGTAGATGAGAAGGAAGGGCCTTGCCCCTCTTCCCCACAACACACACAGTTCTGCAAACCCTGGATTGCAAAGGTCCCAACGATTTTGCTGATGTCACCTATTTGCACTATATGTAGGAAGCAGGTGTGGAAAATGGTCTTGGAGAGCTTCACTGCACCCTGCCCATGGTGGACTTGCTCATCCTACACTGTTTAGCCCCAGACCAGGCTTTGAAGTTTGTGAGGCCCCACAGGGCTACAGCTGCTATTCTGAATACAGATGTCAGCTTGCAAAATTTCATGTCAGGATGGGAAAGTCATGGCACCAGTTCACAAAAGAGCTTGGTGGTGCTCCACTGCAGTGGGAAATTTCATACCCACTGCTGGTCATCCTAATGGTGATGTGGTCCCAGTAGTCTCAACTCAACACGAATCAAGCCTGGGCAAAGTAGTCAGAGCAGACAGAGAAATCTGGGAGTGCAAGTGTCAGTTCACGCTGGCTGTCCTGCTGAGGTACCTACTGAAGCCACAGGTTTCACTCCTTGCCTGCAGGACAGTGCAGCAGACACTGTGCAGGCTGTGAGGAGGGAGGTGGATGGAGCGACAGGTGGTGCCACGCAGAGACCGCATGAGTGGGAATAGAAGTGATACTTTAATATGTTTGACATTACACAGGTAATAGCAGTGAGAAAACTTCTGTGAGCAGTGGCATGAATCTTCATGAGGCAGATGGACAGTGTGGCACTTCCTAGAGGAACCTGAGGTTCAGGAAGAAGAGGCCTGAAGCATAGATTTCCTTTAGAAAGCTTTCAACCACATGTGCAGTGGGGGCATTTAACCAGAATAAATCATACCCCAAGTAAACTCCCTAATGTAGCCACAGCTCGACTCTTCCATTAACACCATGGAGGTCTAGTTAAGCTTTCAGGTATAATTGTACAAGATCAGGTAGGTATAAACTGGTTATTAATAAGTTATATCTGTAGATTAGAAGGTTTTTAATTTTCTGTGCAGTGAGATCCTGGAACAGCCTTCCAGCAGGAGCTATGGCAACAAACAATAACTTGTTAGTTGGAGCTAAACAGGCAAAGAGGGATAGAAGTTGTGACTGACTCAGCATGAGACTGAATTACACAGCTCCTGCAGATTCCTTCAGGTCCACAGTGCCATATGGGTACAGCTGAGAAAATCCCAGGGTCCACTTTGTAGTCCTCCATCCTGGGCCATGGCAATGGAGATACTTAAGGGAAGCAAGTGTACCCACCACCCTTTGGCTGACTAGGGAGACAGGCTGCAGGTCTTAGACAGCAGAACTAGCAGGAGGTTGTGGTAGCCTCTGCAAAACCCTTGTGCACCCTGAAGTCGAGATAATGCATGGATGCCACAAAGTGTCATTGCAACTCTGTCCGCTCTGCTAGCTTACAGTGTTGATAGACTATGACGGGGAGAACAAAGCAGAAGCAGACATCTCAGTTGTGTCTCTGTCTATAACCAGAATCTCTTAGTAGTTGACAGAAGCACAGTTTGAAGGGTGGTGTTTGATGAGTTGTCTGTGAAAGCAATTATGTGACACAGTTTATTTTTAATTCCCCCAAATCAGTGGGAAAAACTTCCATTGATTCTAAGGGGTTCTAATGCAATCCCAGCATAAGTGTATGCATCGAAAAGGAAGACAAAGAGTAAACATCCTCAAATTTTTGTTTATTACAGTTACCTTTGCTTTTCCAAAATGTAGTATCTAATTAAATTTGTATAAATTATGCATATCTCTATTACATGCATATTTTTAAGACAAATAGTTCTCCATTTTCATTTATGTTCATTTCCTGAGGGTTGACGGAGATATATCCATACTAGGGTAGATTTTGCTAACTTAGCAAGAGTAACTAGCATGAATATCTGAGACTGCTGCCCTGCTTTGTACATTTTCAAGACAATGTTTAGTCTTCTTTTGCCCACACTATTTAAGATCATAGGACCTCTACCTGGCTTGTTTCAACACAGCTTCTTACAAGCAGCATCTTTGCTATCTTCACTAACGAATACACTTGACAACTGTCTAGATTCATTGAGTCAGAGACAAAGAAGGACCGTTATATCATCTAATCCAATCTTTTGTATATATATGTATATAAATTACAGAGATACTGCTTGACAGGAAACCTTCAAGTTATACTTCATT
Organism: Pterocles gutturalis; assembly: GCF_000699245.1. Taxonomy (NCBI): domain Eukaryota; kingdom Metazoa; phylum Chordata; class Aves; order Pterocliformes; family Pteroclidae; genus Pterocles; species Pterocles gutturalis. The sequence continues at coordinate 29,327 of NW_010136425.1, read as the reverse complement.
CTCTTTCATTTTATCTTTTTTGTCAGTAGTCCATGTGCTGCAGAACTAGCGCTGTTCACATGCACATTATTAACATCTTTCCAGTTTAAGCCTTTAGGTCTAATCTTGCAAAACCTTCCTACGTAGTTCTTACTCAGAGCTATCTTATTTAAAGAATTTGAATATTTTCACTGGCAGGATTGGTCCAAAGATTTTAAATTAGTTCTTTAAGACAGTATCCTCTTAATTAAAGAGGAAATAGCTCCATCTAGCTGTTTTGGGTCCAAAGGTGGAGGCTGGCATGAATTTATGCCAAAAGAACATAGAAATATTAATAGAAGGATAAAACATACCCAGTTCTGACATCTCATAACTCTATTTTGGAAGAAAAACACCTCTCTCCAGACACTTTAGCAGTACTGCATTAGTAGTAAAGAAATACCAGGACTAATAAACAAAGCCATTTTAAGAAGACATTTGGAGTCAAGGGGAATCAGTAACCACAAATGCACATAATTTGCTTTCAGTTTAAGACATAATTATCCCCTTAAGAAAATGTACAATGAATTGGAGCAAAACAGTCAACAGCTCATTTTGTTTGCCGTGTTTTGTTGCATCACCTATTCTGCACTAATAAATAAACATCAACTGCACAGTGAATAGTTTTCAAATTATTCAGCAGAAGTTATTAATGATTCTATTTCTATAGCAGCAGTGCCTGAAGGTCCCAGTGGGGAATTGAAACCCCACTGTACAAACAAATAAGGGCAGAGCTGGTCTGTTTGTGTGGAGCTGTGACTGGAGCTCATGCACACAAGCCCAGTCTGACTTTGAATTAGCAGGAGTGCTGTTATTACACACCTATGGCAGCACAACTCTCAGCTTGGGTTTTGCAAAGCATCTGAGAAGCTGAATAAATAACTGGAAACATAGCCTGCACTGAACTCTGTGCTGCCTCAGCTGCTTCTCAGACCATATCCAGGGTAGCTACTTCAAAGCATGTTCAGATACATCTGTACAACTTGCAGTGATATATCGGACTGCAGCTACTCTGACAGATGATCACATTCACTGATCAATAGCTAGAGCAACTTAAGATGTTATGGGTCTCCTCTATTCTGTAGCTTTTTCTTCTGCTGGTGGTCACCACTACTGTCAGAGAAGAAACCAGGCAGGAAGCCATGTGCTTTGCACTTTGGCATCTTAATGTGAATCCACTGCCATCAGCAGCTTAAACATGAAGTGGAACAGACAAGGTGTGGGCATGTGTTCTGCTCTGCTCACCCTCTTCGGGTAATAACTTCATGCAGGTGGCTAGTGGTGGTGGCATCCAAAGATAGCCCAGTAACCTTCTCCTGCTCTCCTCTGCCAGAGACCTTCAACAACAGGGGAGTGAAACAGTAAAGGAGGGAAGAAGAGTGGCTTTTACCAAAACAGCCTTTGGAGGCAGAGCTTGTATTGTAGGCAACACAGTGTTGGTCTCAGAACATGTATGAAAATATTTGTGTAAATATTTTAACAGTATTGTTGAATAAACTCTACTTTGAGTTTATTAAAGAATAAACTCTACTGAAGAACATAGCTCCAATTTGGCTGGCAGAAGCAGTCCATTCCTGAACTTTGACAATAGCTATTGACCAACCTTGAAGAAAAACACGCAGTGGTCATCAAAGTGTTTCAGAGCATTAAGCATGGCACTCACTTTTTTCCCAGGTGTTTATACACCCACAAATTTCTGCATCAATGCTGCTGCAGTAGATAGTGAATAAAACAGAATACTTGTGAATGCAAGGGTTGCAGCACTGAGACATCGGAAAACACAAGCAGGAGAAGGGGAGGTTCCCAACAGCACAGGAAGGCAGAGATGGCAGGGATTAGTCATCTGCTAACAAGAAACACTTTCAGAGAAAAGAGTTTTCTAAGCTTCAGCACAGTAAGATTCATTTCAGATTGGTGAAGGAGCTGAAGAATACAGCTGGAAGGTGGTGAATGATTGAGAGATAACATCTGTCTTCTGTGATGTGGAGCTAACCTACAGAACTCAGACACAGAAACTTCACAGGAGGGCTCTCTCACGGGAGACAGTTCTAGTGACATTGCTTATTTGCCTCTGAAAAAATACAAGAAAGCTGACCAAGTCTTCAGCTGGTCCTCCCTGAGTTTTAATGGTTTTATAGACAATTCAGAGTTTGCCATGCAGCCTCTCCCTTTCCTAAAAAAATTAGTTTAAACTTTTATCCTGAAGTTAGATTTCCAACAACACAACTATCTTACTCCTCTTTAGCATGCAAATTATCTATTTTCCTTTCAAGCAATGAGTGGGAACCTTCATAGATGGAGAACTATGTTACAAAAAAAAATAATAAAAGGTTGCTTAAAACGTTAAGCAAGACTTTTAAGAACTTTTAGGGCCATCTATTTAGTTACCCTATAAGGAAATAGTATCTTCATTAATCTCTGTCCTGGTCACTTCTACATCCAGTGGAAGTAAAATATGATCTGGTTTTGTGTAAGAGTGTTCATACTAAAATGTCATAGACAGAGCTTTACATAAAGTTTCACATTGAAGAGTTTTCTGCTTCTTCTTGAAGCAACTAAAGGATTGAAAATGTACACAGGGATCATACAAATGATCTTACTGTCACTTTGGAAAAGGTTTGAAATTTCTAAGAAGCATCTGGTAGTTTATATGCGAATTCTCCCTTGGTGGTATTCATATGCTTCATGTGGGCCAGAAGAAATGGAATTTAAATCATAAAAGAAACATCCTGGATTATACGAGGTGGGTTCCCATGGCATCTGGATGCCATAGAGATAAATTATATCCACTTTGGTTCTCGTTAATATACATTCAGAACATCACCAGTGTTATTCTAGTTCCCATATAAGTCCTGTTTGCAGTGTGAATAGTGACCCTATGAAGAATGCTGCTACTACTCCCCCACCTCTGTCCCCAAAAACTGCAGCTTGTAGAAGGCTGCTCATCATACAAAACATGCCTGTACAACACTTACAAGTCTCTTGCTGGTTGCAATTTATACATAAGTGAAGGGTTATGAAATTGTTTCAAGAAAAGGAGCTGGCTTTCCTGAGCTAAACCAGTTACCTCTCATTTCCTGAGGTCACTTACTCCTTGACTGTGTTGCTGAAATGTTTTAGGCAACGTTGTGTTTCTAGATAGTAGGTTTTGCTCTGGTAAATGTCTTTCTATTCTGACCAGTATACATGCAAAATAATGTCATGTTTAATAACAGTGTTACTGATTTCCCCTGCCACACACCTTTTGCCCTTGATTTATAAGTTCTGTCTTGTCACACAGCATTTCCAGAACTGCTTCACAGATAGAAGGAACTATTTAAAATAAATTGTGGACATACTTTTAACTACCTTGTTAAATTTCATTAGATTAAGGTGAGTAAATCTGTAAACTGTAAGTAAACCTGGAAACTGAGGACTTGCAGAATGAAATGGGCTTCTTTTTTTATAGCTGTTTCTAACACTTCAAACAAATTGTATTGATCTTCATTAGTGTCATGCTGTATCTGGCAGGGACTTCATCTTCTAGTCTGGATGAAATGTATCTTTGCATATATTTGCTTTTGAAAGCAGATAGCCAGCATGGAAAGATAGACCCTAAGTACAATGGCTCTCACAAAATCAGTTAAGTATCTTTATAAAATGAGCGATTGCAAATATCATGAAGAACAACAGCAACTTTAAATCTTTAACTCAAGAATGATCAGGGTTGTGCTAAATTCTATGACAATTCTAACTCTTGAAGAACTCTTGTAAAAAGTTCAGCTCTTTGGAATCCATTTGCACCTTCCATTGCATTACTGATTTTTTTATAAGAATACAAACCTTTACAGCCCTCTATATCATCCAAACAGTTACAGGTAAGTGCAAAAAAATCTTCATGTGGGAATATCCCTTTAAGATGACATCCTACCCACCCAAAAAGTGTGCTTAGTTTGAAGGGAGCCCTTTGGCTTCATGGCAGCGATATAAGGTTCTTATGCCCAACATGGATCACAGAGCAGATGGAGGTTGTGTGAGTCATGCTTACACACACCTGGGAATTTTACAGGGTCCAGAAATGCACGGAAGGACAAGAGATGTGGCAGATGGATGCAAGGTCTCAAAAAAATGGAAGAAAGTTTGGGGTTTATCTTAGCCTTTTAGCGGTCATGGACTCAGGCTTACCAGTCTGCAATTTATTGCTAAACATGTCCACTTTCATGAGGTCCATAACAAAATATCTGTGTAATACAAAAAATTATCCCTGTCAACAACATAGCTTCCCCCTCTCCTTTTACATAGTGTCAAAAAAGACACATCAGTTAACTAAGATATTATGTCTTCAAAACCTTTCATCAGTATTTTCCCTCCAGTCCTGCACAGTATTATTTCCTCCAAAGAGGCCAGCACAGGAGATGCTGCAAATAAGCACATCACAATGACCTACAACAGCTAGCATACCGAATACAGACACAGCTAGGACAACCAAGGGTTATTTGGGAAAGGTTTTTGTTTTGTGTTCTGGGATGCATGCACCTTGTTCAGTTGCCTCCCTCAAGCTTCACAGTGCTGAATATTTTCCTTACGTTTGTTCCAAAACTAGAGCAGGTGAGCACTCTTCTCTTGCCAGATGTAGCTAGAGGAAGAAAGGGTGATGGCAGCAGTCTCCTCTCCTTGTCTACAGAGTCCATAGGTAGGAGATAGCTCTGGAGTGTGGGAACACAAGGCTGAAGACATTCTCCAGCTCTGACCAAAATCAGTCTTTGGGGTACAGTAACTACAGATTCACTCAGAGACACCAGGTAGGTAAGAGAATAATTCATGTTTTCTCCTGTGGTACGGGCACTTGGCCTGCCTGCTGATGCATACCACAGCTATAAGGCTCAGATTAGCTCCCAGGTAGACTCACCCTCTGAGGTGATCATCCTTCCCTGCTTTGCCTTCTCACTTCTATCTCCTGTCTCTGGCTCTGTCACTCATGGACCCCCTTTCAAGAAGAAGGTCTGCATGAGCAGCATCCCAAACATAACCCAGTGGCTAGGACAGGCCCCAGGAGAAAACAGGGTTTTTCAGGGTACCTCCAGCCATTGTGTTTTCTAGCAGCCATCTGGGGCAGCTTTCTGCCCTGCTCATCAACGTCTGCAGCCCCCTCTGCTCTGAGATGCTTCCTTCTCCCCAGGTGATGAAGAGAGGGGCCAGGCACCTGGCTGGAGGCCACTGGTCAGACTCAAATCCAGACATCAAAAAGTGAAGTACACAACCTCTGAGCCCTTTTTTGGGTCTCAGCATAAGAGTCTGAGAGGTTTCATTTGATCAGTCTCATAGTAGTTTCTGTTTTTTTCCCTGGTATCTAAATTTATATCCTGAGTTCCAGCTAGCAAAGGACTGAAATGTCCGAGTTACCCTCTAAATACTAACTGGCTGCTAGGAAGAGGAGGCTTTGCCAGTTACCACTATAACTTCTTGGACTGATTTTGCAGTGTGTAATGCATTATCAGCTTCATGCTGGCAGTTCCTGAAGAATGGACCCAGTTTGCCAGAAAGGCAATATATCGAAATGAACATGATATTTAAAACAACAGTAAAACATTATCTGCCTTGCTCACCTTTTTTTTGAGAACAACGACAGCCTCCAACCCCAGTCTGTCTTGCACTGACTGTAACTTATCCTAACATATATTAACTTTATGTCCAGTAAAAAATGTCAGAGGTCTCCATGATGCAGGAGTTTTGTCCAACAGAGCAAAAACTATCTAAAAATGAGTTGGATGTGAGGAAATGGTAAAGGGATTTGTTCCTTGAAGAAAGGATGGCAGGTGGGAAAGCAACAAGATTAGCAGGGACAATTATGGTCAGAGCAGTATCTACAAAGTCTTAAGAGAGGAGAAAAAAATGTGCTCAACCAAATAGCCCAGCTTTACCCCCTCCTTAACATTGATCTTGCTGGAAATCTACTGGCACAAGCTGCTCAGTCAAATGAGATAGCCAGATTAGCATACACACTTCAAATAGTTCTTTACTAGTTTAGTTATTTTGACTGAAATAGTTTTGGAGCATCCACATAAGCCACTCTGTTAGCTGACTGGAAAGACAGCACAAGGAAACGGTATGCTCCCACTGCATGCAATGACTTGGGGTGGTAACCTTTTCCACTGGTGCATCCTGATGCAGAAAATTAGATCTGTCCCCAGGCTATCTTGAATGCCTGAAAGGGTACTGAACAGAGTGTGACACCCTACTATAACAGCCCAGGATGTGAAATCATGTAATCTAGAAACAAAGAGTTTTCAAAATATCCTCAAAAGAGTGACTGGTTCAACCCCTTCCTTCCTTCTCCTGCCACCCCTTCAAAATCTGCTCTTGGCTGATGGTTTTCTAACCAGCTCTTTAAAATGTCCAGATGATCCAGATTCCAGCACTCTTCCAGTGCTTCTCTAGCCATACCATTACAGTGTGTTTCCTAGTGTCTCATCTGTCTCTCCCTTAACACAGTTTAAGGTAATTCCTTCTTGCTTTGTCAGCCATCACCTTGGAAAACAGATAAGCATAGCTGCTTTTTAGATATTGGAAAACTGTTAAAATTTTTCCCCTCTGTCTGCTCCTCTCTAGACTAAACAACCTTGGTACCTTCAATCTTTTCTCGTGGGTTATGTTTTCTAGACCCTACTCATTCCTGTTTCTTTCCTCCAGATTCTTTCCAACTGGCTCATGTCTTTCCAGAAGCACAGTGCCAAAAACTGACCTTCCAATATTTGATGTTCAGGCTTGGTTTGTATGAATAACCTAAGTTTGAATGATAAGCAGTGTCTGAACCTAATAAGTCAGTAAAATTTGCAGCATAACATGAAGGCAGGTTCAAAAATGGAAGTGGAAAATATGAGTTTGACTTTAGTTTTAGCAGTACAGAGGTTTCTGGTGTGTGTCTGAAATACTGATATGTGTGTTTGTATATATATACATGTACACTTTTCTGCTAATTAGTACAAACATTTGTAATTGAGAACATAGCTGCTGTTGTTCTTCCTGTAACTGATCTGGATCTATTAATAAATGTTTGAAAAGATGAAAGATGAACTTCACAGCAATGAAAACTTTGGCAGATCTCACTGATTGTTCACATACATAATTATATTCAAAAGGACAGTTTCCATTACTGCGGTCTGAAAGGAATCAACTGTAAGCCATCATACAGTTTTCCTCCTAATGAGCTTATTTTGTCCTGCTGGAGAAGAAAACCCCAATTAAATAGCTGGTTTTGTTTTGGTTAAAATTTTGTTTCTTCCAATTTGGAATGATATTAATATAAAAATACAAATTTTCCACTTCCTAACTTTAGGAAGCAATGACATCTCTGTGAATGGTCAAGGAATAATGGAAAGGACCCAAAGCATAATTTCAACAACTGACATGCTTGCCACTATCAAAGAAGTAAATACATAACGGGTGTGCAGGACTATGTGTACTTTTCCTTTCAAGCATAGTGGGTGGAAATTCCCAATTACAAAATTACTCAAATTACATCAGACTGTAAGAGTTTGTTCCTTTCACAATTTATTTTATAAAGTTCTCATTCCTACATGTGTCCTGCTTATAGAATGTCCATCTTGTTTGTCAAAGTGTCCTGTTTATGTAATGAATACAGTTTCTCCTTGTATCATTTTGTTTTTGTGGAATAAATTGCTACACAATAATGTTTTATAGATCAGTAATAGCCATTCATCCTTTAAAGGCTCTTAAGGCTGTGTCTGCACTTCACAATGCAGTGCCAACTTCAGATATATGAGCTATCATTAACTGATTCTCAAGAGCCAGTTTGCAAGTAAGCTAGCAAGCTAGCAAGTTAGAAAGCAAGTTTTTTTTTCTGAACACCAGACCACTGTGCAATGTAGGCATTTTCTTGCAAGTCTACTGTGAAAATTGGTGCAGGTGGTCTACAGCAATCCTTGAGACAGTATGTCTGATATACTCTCAGGAACCACTACCTGTGCATTCATAGTTGCATGGAAAATACACTTACTCACGAATCTGAAACTAGAGTATGAAAGCCACTACAAGCAGGTTCAGGGTGGAACCCAAACGAATGAGGTTTGGGGGAAGGGGTATGAGGGAAAGTGCCTTCCATACCAGATCTCTTGCTATGGATTCTTTTTCTTCAAAAAAAGTCAACAACATCAATAAGATCATTGTTCTTAGGAAGAAATGCAGGTCTTGAGTCTTTATGTACTGCAATATTTACAATCTGCTGGTGTGGAAATAGGAGGAGGCAAACAAATCTAAACTGGGCTCAAACCTTCAAGTAATAAAGGTATCTAATCAGAACTACAGCTTGTGCTTACAGGTAACTTCAAAATTTTGTTATGATTACACAAATTATACAATGTAGCACAGCTATCAACAAGCTAAATAAAATCAACAAGGTGGAAATCATATTTCTGGCAAAGTGGGTATAACCCACTGATAACGGACCTTCCCTAATAGAAGAAGAAGAAAAGATCATGTTTTGCTTAAATTGCTTCAGACCTTATTTGAAGGAAGCAATCCAAAAAAAGTAGGCACCTTTCTGATTTTTCATGCATTTCACTACTTTTATTTTTTTATGTCTTCACCCAGACTCATTCTCTGAATTCTTCAGGGTAGAGGGAGGAGAACAGAAACACTTAAGGCAGAGGCAGCCAAAGATTATATGGAAAAAAGGAAACATCAACCCTTTCAAAATTCAGTACATTCTTGGACTCTGTTAGTAGTCCTCATTTTCTGAGGAAAAGAATCAAAACCAGAAAACAGACCTGATAAAAATCATTCTCCCAGAAGAAAAGAGAAGTGTCATTTATGTGTTAAAGTAAGCTTCTCGCATTGCTGGCCTTGCAGTTGTCAGATGTTGTAAGGCGACTTCTGTTCCAGATGCCAACCTGAGGATAACAGTGCCCAAGCTGGGGTAAATCAGGTCAGTGTTTTTATTGATTTGATGATCTCTAAGGTTTAACTGAGATTGGCTCAGAATAGCCATAATTCCTACATGACTTCAGGTGCAAGACATATGAACACAACTGGAGGTTCACATGTCTCATGATTGACGTACCTGTTAACTATTCATTCTGATAACTATTTGCAAAACCTCACACACAAGTCCATTGATGTTGTATCTTTGTTCTGGAATGCGTGCGTACATACTATACCTTAGTAAGCACAAAACAAAAACTAGAGCCATGAATGAAGCTACTTTTTCCAAGCGCCAGTTTGGATATGGCAAGATAAACCTTGAAGTCCTGCTTCAAGCAGGCATTTCCTGAAGAGATATATCCACCACAGAAAACCACTAGCCAGCTTCTCCTCCATCCTGAATGAAATGTCAAGTACAGCTGCTTATAAATTAAGACTTCTCAAAAACATATGAAGGCTAGGGAAATAACAGCTTGACTTAGACTTGAAAAAGGTGTAGGCCTCAATCAGATCAGAAGTTCCTAAGGAAATCCCAAGAATTAAGGGGGCAAGTAATACCCATTCAGAGAATTCTGGGAGTCCAAAGTCAACTGAGGTCAATGCGACTTCAAAACCCTGTTTAAAAGCTTTCGATGAAAGACTAGACCATCAGAGGAGGTGCTGGTGAGGAGGAGTGTAGCTTGTCATAGCTCTTGCTTGCTCCCTCTTAGACTGTGCTCATCGCTGTTGCTTTCTCTATGTAAAGAACACCAAAGTAATTATTCCAGAATATCTATATTAATCTTTTTATTTGGGTCAATTAATAATATAGTAATTATGTGGGATTATAGCATATCATTAACCCCTTAGTAAAAAAAAAAACACCAAAACCACAAACATCACAATTGTATAGCCATTGCCTCCTAATCCGGAAAGCTTTCATACCATGAGATATTCTCTGAAGATACTGGCAATCGAACTAATTTCTGACCAGTACAGCTCCACTTGTAAGCAGGAGTTAGCAGCACAGATGCCAAACCTGGCACACACGTAAGCTCCTGAGTGGCATGCAGCAGGGCAGGGCTGGGGATTTGTGGACACGGCATCCTGACAAACATCATCGGGAGGCAGCACTGGGAGAGAAAAAGAAGCATCTTCCTTTCTGTGAGAACCCAGGGAAACCTCAAGGGGGCTTACATGATACATCCAAGGTGTGGCATGTTGTGGACCTCTGGTGTGAAGGAGAAATATCTGACTTTTGACTTGCCATCTCAGGGTTCCCAGTGAGGCACTGGAGCATGGTGCTATTATCAGCCACTTTACAAAGGCAGATGAACAGGATTTGTAAAGGCACCAGGACATTACTGTGATTGGTAGCACCATCGTTAGCCACCCACTCTGCACAAAGACAATTTCATGTGTGCATTTTGGCAGTTTCATGCACAGATGAGAAGCCTAATGACCACATGTATGTAGGTGCACACATACAGCCTGTACACAGAGCTTCATACAAAGAAATACAACTTAGAAAGTATGGGTCCAAGATTATGCAAAGTGCCTCTAAATGAGTTCTTGCAATGTACACTGGAATAATTTAAGAGGTTATTACTCTCAGCTGCCTGCCCACACAGCCAGGAGTTACTGCCCAAAAGCTAAGACTTATTGCAGTTACAGTGAATACACCAGGCTATGACCTCTGTAGCTGAGAGAAGGGTATATCACCCTTTCTGCTGTCTCTGTTGCTGGGGTAATAATGTCTGGCAGAAAAATTGAGCAGATCTTTTAAATCACTCCTACATGAATAACCAAAGTTCATCTTGAGGTACTCTCAGTAAAGCCAGACTAGAAGACCAATGTCCTTAAAGCTATTTGCTGCCCTACACCCTCACTTGCGGAGTCTTTGAGAAGTTCAGAACCTATCAATTCATGCTATAAAGTCTTCAACTCTGATAGATGTATTAAAATGGGGAATAAAATTCATACCTTCTGTAATTAGGAGAGGAAAAGCAGGTAACAATAGATGAATCGCATATCAAGCATTAAAGGGAAATCTCATTTTCTGGAGACTCTTCCAGCTTTCACACTCCTCTGGAACATCCAACACATCTCTTTCCGACAATGGGATTTTAAATAAAGAATGCTCTAAACTAGAGCCAGAACCTCGGGACATCAGGCAGACATAACACAGGTCCCATTTACATGCCCCTGATTGTACTCGATTCTGTAGTTCAGGCTTCTTATCTCTGTTAGTGTAACTGCAAATTAGCACAACATGTTCTTTAACCAACCATGTCAGCAGACCCCATATTGCTTGCCAAATAATTATCTTCAAACTTCAAAGTCACCCTTGGAGGCTTTTATGTATATCAATGTATCTTTTAAAAATAAAATTCTTATATATTCTGAATCTGAGCAATGATTAATCGCCAGCCGATAGAGTTAAAAATCTTTCTCATGTGAATGCGCGCACCAAAATAGCTTGCTTTGCAGAAGCAGGGTGATGCCTCGATGAAACTGAGAGGTGAGAGCATTATTTTTCATTCAAGCTACTGTCAGAGAAAAGAAAAAGCCTTTTTCTGAGTGAGACAGTTGAGAGACAGAAACCACCCCTCAAAACACAGGCAACACACAAGGCTGGTCAGAACTAAGACAGTGATAATGTCTGATGTGACAGTAATGAAGGTAAAATCAAAAGAACATTTCAATTTGGCACAAACTAAGAATTATTCCTGTTATTTCTTGTTGAAGTAAGGGGAAACCTTGAGAAAATCCTTCATGTGTTGCATTAAACTTTTCATTTGACTCAATTCTCTCTTAGATGCTGGTAATAAATGCAAAGAAAATGATGAGTTGGAGTCACAACACTGGAAGGAGGCTGCAGGAAAGGAAAATCAGTGGTTATTAGGGCATGTACTGTGTGAGAGGACAGGTACCTAGACCCCAGCTGTATTACTGCCCAAATGCATACCAATACAAGCAGGTTAGAGAGTCAAAACCACATGCTTCTTTCAGAGGTTATATCAAGAGGTCATCTGCCTCGTGCCAGGTGGCTAAGGCATTTCTGTCACACACGGCTGGTGTAGCTCCAGGTGACCTCAGTCTGAGAAGGGAAATTAATTTAAATCTGCAGAAAATCCCCTAGGGCCTCCACTTTTACAAGATTTGCCTCAACCAAAATGAAACCACACCAACTAAACCAAGACTTTCTTGATTACACTTTTTTTTTTTCCCCTGGTGAATTTTGACCTGACTTGAGCAGCATTCTTAAGACAACTGCATCCACATGTCAAGAGTCAGGTGTCTGTCATGCAAACAAAATGATCCCCCACTTCTTCCTGGAGCCTGGAGATTAGCACTGCCAGGATGGGGATGGGGAGCAAGAAGGGCCAGTACCATCTGATGGAGGAACGAGCGTGTGCCCTATTGCACAAGCCCTCGCTTGAGCCTGAGCACATGGAGATCTGATGGACAGCAGACAGCAAGCCCCAAAGGTGACAGTTGATGCTGAGGATGTGGCCCCGGCATGAAGCCCAGCAAGGAAAGCTCTTTGCCTGGCCTGCTGCTGGAGGGTACTTGCAACAGCAAGTAAAGAAACCAGTTCCCCTGTCCAATTCCTTCTCAATGCATGGCAATAAGGATCTCGTAGCAGTTTGTCCTGTTACCAAAAACATCCTGCACTGCCCTGAATAATGACTAACCCTTGGTGACAAGGAGGACAACAGAGCGAAGCCTGGAGCATGAGTAAGGTCTGTGCTCCCCAGGACTGTTACACATAACCAGCTCACCAGTTGCCTTTGCTTAGGTAAATGTCACATATGCTAAATAAAGGCTGTGACTAATTGATTTCTACTGGGAAGGAATGAGAAAAAACAATTGTTTTGTTGTTGTTTTTATTTTTAATACATCCAATTACTGTAGACTAGCAACAGTTGCCAGGACAAGCTGTTCCAGTTTCATTCCCAGTGCCAGGGAAACAGGCCATTTTAAGGAGTGGTTCATATGGGCAAAGAAACAGAAACACCCAAAAAGCTGAAGTGTCAATATACAGTGAAGCATGTTTAAGACAGGTGGCAAACTACTTGGGATAAAAGCCCCTGAGGGAGGCTGCTGAGGTGAATTATTAAAGATCTATTGTAGTTCTGAAGTTCCAAACAGCATTTGAAAGCCCGGAAGAACATCAGTGGGACTTATCTAAGGGGGTCTCCACAGAGATCTAGCTTGCTCTGATTACAGCTGAATTGTTGAAGAGTTTTCAGATCTACCCTGAATTTTCTTTGGGCATGGCCTAATAATTGCTTTCTAAACCATAAGTAATAGGAAATTATTTCATGTATGGGATTCAGCTGGAAAGATACAGAGCTCTGCCAGACCAATTTCTTAACTCCATGAAGTAACAAGAAAATTCCTGCTAAAGAAGGAGTCCTGCTGCTGCATCGCACCTTCCCCACTGCCTTTAGGGCTTCATTTGGAATTTCATTTTCAACAAAGCCTCTGTGCATAAAACAGAAATCACCCAGTACTGCCTTTAGGTTCTGGATGGAAAAAGGTGGTTTGTATCCCAGAGTATTCACAGCAGAAGCATTTTAGCCATAGTTATATATGAGTTTAGTTATAATAATCTTGTATATGTATTAATTATGAATAATAATATTGAATAATATATCTAGAGAGGGTTTCATTGCTTCTTGAGTACAGAATAGTTGTCTCAGGCCAAATTTTTCTTTCTCTAGGGCATGAAAAATTATTTAGGCAAACTTATACTGCTAAAGTAAGCAACCATATATTTGTCTTAATAACCTTTTAGAGTCAGCAGAAGTTGAATAAGTCTGCCAGGTTATAATTCTTTTAAAAATTGTCACAGATTATTAGATGTACTCTCAGCTCCATGTATTTCAGAAAACAGTCTCCTTTCTTCATCTTTTCAACTACAAATTCCACATCCTTCTGGCTCCTTGATGTCTCTTTGGTGTGGAGACAGTGCCCTTCCACAAGGCAAAGACAAACAAAACCAATGAAATGAAATTGCCTTGTGAAAATTTGCTGTGAATCTCTCTCCGGTGGAATATTTCTATTCCACTGGGAGTTATAGACTATTTGCTGTACATTCTTCTCTTTAAATAAGGTTTATTGTTTAGCTTTCATCTTCTGTGAGACACCACATGGTCTCCTATTAGCAAGAGATGAGATTGCATCTGTGGAACTGCAGTTCAGTTCATGAAGGGGAACTACCAACAGAGAAGAAACAAAACCCGAAACAGCCTAACTATAACTTTTGCAAGACTCTGCAGCAGAATATCTGAACTGAAACTTGTGGTTGGCTCCTACCTAAAAACAAGTCAGTTCAAAGCAAGAATTTCTTGTGAATTTTTCTTCTTGAAAACCCATTTTTCCATCTGAAGCAATTTTGAAAATGTATGAATAGTCATCTACCTGCCCCTCTGACCTTTTTGTCTCAATTAGACAAAGTCTTTACAGTCAAGATTATATGTTCTGTTTGTTCTGTGTTGTACTCAGAACATTTATGGTTCCCTGTCAAAAAAACACTTTACCTTTTAGATGAACAAGTGTAGATATCTTAAATTCTGAACCAAAACCCTCCAACAAGATAGAACAATTCCTTCTTTCACACGATGGCATATGCCAGCTAATTAGCCACATGGGACACTGAACACTGCAGGAGACACAGATGGCAATTTGGGGCTGATAGTCCTACAGCAATGGAACAGCACATTGTTTGTTGGCAGAATATATTGCCATTTAGTGCTGATATCTGTGGAGTAATCATAGCAGCTCTTCATCTTGATAATTACAGCTTCTCTCGGAATAGATTCTTATGAACTTATTATTACTTTCTTTAAAAGTTCAGCTTCATGATAAAAAATAAATACACTCCAACTGCGTAGGATGCGATGGAAAGATTTGAGTACTCTTCTATTCATGGATCTGCACAGGTACTTTGGCTACATCCTAGCTCTATTCTGCAAAGAGAGTCACAATTTATTTTCCTTGCCCTTTTATCCCAAGACCGAGTAAAGGACAGGGCATGTGGGATAGATGCACTCTCCAACTATGACACCAGATTAGATCATCAGGAAATCATGCTGTAGGTTACACTATGACACACACCAATGCGGATTACCTATTAATTTCTCAATAGTATAGCAAAATAATCATAAATGCTCACTTTAGCGTATTGGGACCGATCTCTTTAATCCTTCTCCATCATCAGTTAACTCATCTCTGAATATTCAGGGTTCCCACAGAAGGGGACCATCCTTATACTGAACCTGTCATTCCTATATCACCTTTTTTGATGTATTTCAAACTTATTTAAAAAACCCTCACAGTGTTGGCACCATCCCAAGGCTCTGTTGGTGACTTGGCATCTCTGTCAGTTGGTCACCACTGCTCTGACAGGGGAAACTGGGAGAGACCAGGTCTATGCTCATCCTTGTGCAGGTTTTAGATGCTGATCTCACTCACAACAAGCAGAGTGGAAAGCAGGAAAACTGTACTATCTGGGAACATCCCTTGAAGACTTCATGTTCATTTCAGAGCTAAAAATAATTTCTCTGCAGCAGGACACCCTTCTCCCATTGGTTTGTGAACTGCAGTGCACTTTCATGGGTTATGACTTTGCTGGGAAACTAAACAGGGCCATGGACCAGCCACACTGTTGGTAGGGTCCCTCGCAAGGTTTAGCTCTTCCTGGCCAACATTCAGGCATGATTCAAGGGAGAACAAAGACAAAGGCCTGCTTCTACCAGAGACAGTGGACAAGAACAGCTTATTTGGTTAAGAGAAGAAAGACTTTAGCCCTATCATTTCTCTGCCACTTCCTTGGCGGGCCAGAGAACACACTCTACTCTTTTTTCTTTTTCAGTGGGGTACATGTATCCTTCAGGACCTGCCCACTCCAGATCTAACTGAACAAATTTGATGGGAAGTAACATCCTCACCGGTTTGGTCTAAGTGTACCAACAAAAGGCTGCATACAGTTTGCCTGTAGCCCGCTCCCAAACAAAAATCCTTTTGCTTTCTGGCCTAGAGCCCTAGAAGGAGAACACTCACAGTGCAAGCCTCAGTCTGCTCCTGCCCCCAAGCCAGAGCATGCATCACTCCCTTTAATACCACTGCATACTTCTCTGCCAGGCTTCTCCCTTCTGGAAACACTTCTTCTCACAATCTCTTTCCATCACACCCCTGATATTCTTCCAGACCTTCTCTCATTTCCTGGCTATTTTCCCCAAGCCTCTGTTCCTCCATACCTCCTCTTACATCCTTTCATCCTTTTATCTGTCTTCACTTTTGTTATTCTGGTAGTCAGATTATTTCTGAGCCACATGATGCCAAGAATTTCCCTTTGAGATTGTGTACCCTAAAATTTCCTGTTATTAAACCCTCAGTCAGAGGGCTCATAACACCAACTACTGAGAGCTAGCACACTTGAGTATGATCACAACTTTACATTTCACTGCCACTGGAAGACTGGAAGAGATGCCCTAGGAAAGAAACAGCTCACTTTCTGCAGGAGATTGTATGCTTAAGAGCATACGACAGAGAAAAACAAGAAGGCACCAAAGCCAGACCCAGCACAAATCTACTGCTGTGCTCATAAAAAGAGGAAATGCTGTTAAATCTGTTTCAATGAGGTGTTTTTATGCCGTGTTTGTTCCTGCAGCACTGAAAGCAAACTAGTTTTCCTGGAGCTCTAAGTCATAAAATGTTACCTGCCTCCTCCCACCAGAACACAAAAAGTCACATAAATGGTTGATGAATGCATTCCAAATACTGTGAAAGTGGTTTGGTTAAATATATTGAATTTGATGAACAGAACCAATTTTAAATGTGAGATAAACAGGTGTAAACAGCACAGAAGTTTCACCTGCTCACTCGGGTTTTGAATTAAGTATTCTTTAAGGAACAATTCATAGGACAGCAGATAAGTTACTCAAGCAACAGATTAGGTGGAAACCCATATTTGAAGACAGGAAGACCAGCAGAAAGGTATTTGCAAATCATTTGCTACTACTGGGCATTTCCAAAAGAGGTCAATTCTGAAATGTTATTACTAGAGCTTGAAAATTTGTGATTATAGATTTTAGGCTTGATAAGTGTGTGGAGAGAAAAAATAACTTCTCTGGATTTGAAAAATCCCGTGTCTAGAGGGGAAACTTCATTAACAATGAATTTTATGTTCTTACTGTTACGGGGAAGAGAGGTAAAAAGATGTACTCAAGACCTAACAGCCATTTAAAATTTCCAAGGGAAACGGAGGCACCCTCAGTAGTACATCTCACTCCCTTTAAACATGCAACTGCTTTTCAAATTCCAGAGGCCAAGTATATTAGTGAAATGTCATATGCTTATAGATCCTGTTACCTTTATTCAGCACACTGCTCTTACCACCTCCCTTTCTTCCGTCATTACTACTTAGTTTGTACAGTACATCCAGGACACAGACCTCATTTCCCACTGGTGCTGAAAACAACTTGGAACACAATTAGCCTTGTCAAGTCCTTCACTGGTATGCCATATAGGGCTGCCAGCTTTCCAAGCAATTCAATAATCCCTAGAGCAGTGCCGCAGGGTCTGCGATTAAAAGAGGTGTTTACATGTCTGAAAATGTACCAGGCTAAAAATAGAAGTAATTTTCTTAGCATCCTGTGATGTTGGATTTGTTCTTTTCTCTTTCTTTCCATTTGCCAGATTGACAAATAAAGCATGTTTGCTTAATTCCTTCAACTGATATAGAAGATCAACAACAACAAACGAAAAACGTCAGAGTTCTGTGGTGGTGGAGGAAAATAAAACCCAAATAAAATACTTTCTGTTGCAGTCCAAAAATAGAAACACACTAAAGAGTGCTAGCAAATCATTATTCTCTGCAGCACAGAGCACAATTCCAAACTGGAACATCCAAAGGAGGAAGACAAAGAAGGCGCTCCGTATCCCCACATAGATATTTTCAGTTTGAAGGGAAGGCTCTGCTGCTGTTCAGGGAGAGGTGAGAGGCACATGCAAGTACCAGGAGTCCTTACAAGCTCCTGGTGTGATAACGCAAGTAGGTAGATTCATATTTATTTCCCTTTGGAAATCATGTGAGATACAGATTTCCCTGGAAAGAGCAAGGTGTAGAAACAGTGCTCCAGGAGTTCCTGGAAGGCTGGCATCTCTAAAAGCAACACTTACATTTTTTGTACTCTTTTCTGAAGGTTGGTTTGCAGAAGGCTGGGAACAGAACCGTTCTTCCCCCCACTGCTTCTAAGGCAACACATCTCTCGGGAGCCACAACCACAGTCCCTGCTGCTCAGCAAGAGGACAAGGGACTGAGTTCAGCTCCTGCAGACCTGGTCATTCCCACTGCTTGGCTGTTGTTTCAGACAATTCCCATTTGCCCTCACTCGGACAAATAACATCTAGCAGTGCTAGCCCTGGATTGGGTGGAAATAATCCAGTCTGTGGCACTTAGCTGTGGTCAGAGGACTGGTTACTGCCTCTTTTGTTTCACAGCAGAGACTCAGCCAGACCCTCTTCCCTGTGGCTACCTGTTTAATGGTCCCTGCTGGGCTGAAAGCTGCTCCTATAAACGTCAGGTCAGTTTTTTTTCCTTGAAGCCAGAGCTCTGAAACACTTAGGAAACTTGTGCCCACTTCATGCCATGAATGGGTGGGAACAAGTCTGTGCTCATCATGAGCTTCACATGAGTGAAAAGAACAAATTTCCTTGAATTACAAGCGCATACAGTGCACGTGTCGAGCCACTGTGCTTACAACATCTACAGATTCCTAAAATGAGCAAAAAGCCATAGGTAATACTAGCATGAGACAGTACAAGTTGTATTAGGATGACAGTTGAATTAATCCTCCATTCAGCCCCATCCCAGTACAGGATCTAGTGTGATGCAGTTTGGGTCAGCTCTGAACTAGGGCTTGTTCAGAGCCTGGTGCTGAATAACTTGAATTTATCTATCCCAGGTCCTGTAGTCAGATCTGGTTTGATCATAGGAACTGCTTTTTCCAGGGTATGCCCCCATTTGGGCATTTACAGACTCCTGTCAGCTTTTCAACTTTGGGCTTATTTATACCAGGTAATTTAACTTCTAGATCTTAAATTAGCTGCTTCTTTTACTGCTGTGCTTGTGAAATCTGCAAAAGGCTACTAAAAGGCTATGGACCCAGATTTTTCTACAAGATGATACAGATTCACCTAATGTCTTTGTATGCTGCACTTAGCATTTGACACTCAAAGCTGACTGAAAAGTAAATGCATTCATATGTCAGCAGGTTACTATAGGTTGTTTCACAATTAGAGAGATTGCAGATCACAAGCTGCTCCTGTCAGCACAAAAATAATATTGTCGTGTTTCAGGTGGTACGTAACCCCTACACACATTCTGAAAGACATATTCATCTTGGAAAACTGAAAGCTTAAAGAGGGGCAGACGTGGCGGGTACTCCTTTAGTCACAGAAATAATGCAAAAGACAGGAAAGCAAAGTGAACAGCAGAATTTTTACCTGTGAACTCATTGCTTCCAAATGTCCAGGGCTCAAGCCTCAGAGTTCTTTAAATGGTGCTCATGGGGTAAATTCCTAGTGAAGTCAGTGTAAATTTTGTCCCTGTAAATTATTGATGGAAAGGGGACTTATTTTATTTCCAAATTACAACCTATTCTCTATCTGTTAAAGTCATCACTTCATCTTTCCCTGAATCTCAGCACAATTGCTCACAGTGTAATGTGATGTAAGAAAAGATTGTCTGAGGACTCTTCTACCCTGGGATATTATTAATAAAATGCCTGTCTGATTTTTGGTTCCAGACTTCAGCATGGACAGCCATTCTTTTTGGCCTCAGGTGTTTATCAAACTTAACACCACAAACAGCCTAGTACCAGAAGGTTGTTCTGTCCTAGGCAGAGAAAAACAAGCATCTGTAGTTTCTTTACCAGTATTTGACAGAATGGCTAAGCTGTAAAGCAAAGGTACATTTTGATACTTTACAAGCCAGTGTTTTTTCTGCTGTTTTCAGTCTCCTGAAGCCTGCCTCCTGCCTGGTAGCAGTAAAGCAGCAAACCCCAGTAAGTTTGTTGCTGACCTAACTCTCCATCATAGCATTTATCTTTCTAGGTAGTAGCTGTGGATAGGAGACATGAACTTGACCAGCAAGACTGGAACAAATTAAGACTATGAAGATTTTTAAATATGCTACATGGACATCTCACATTTTAACAGAATAAGTTTGTAAAATGAGCCCTTCACTCTGGCATCTTAACTTATGATTTCTGTCACTCAGCAGCTACTCCTGATCGAGAGAATGCTTCAGCTGCCGGATGAAGGAGTCATCTCCAGATGAGCACACAAAGTCTGATTATTCACTATGGTGTCTGATGTGACCAGTTTTCCATCTCCAACATGAGCGCAAAATCCTCCTCTTCAGATGAGAGTGTTATTTTTATTTTGTCCTTCTTTCCTTTCTACAGGACTACCTATGGAGTATGCCTGCTGACAGTCAGGTTGGTATTGTTAAAATGTGATGTAAGAGTGACATCCACAGCTGGGCCTCATATTGTGCATGAAGAGAGCTGAGGCCATTGCAAATGGATTGAAGACAGTCCCATGAAAAATATAATTCTCTGTTCCTTTTCTTTCATTTCCTTAATTTCTTCTCCTTTCAGACAGCTTAACAGATCTTTCTCATGGCTGTAACATTTCTCTTTGTCTAAATATATTATCCACATTTTGAATAGATTGTTAAGAGGATCATAGAGTCCTTCATATCTCTGTCTCCAGAATCTGAAACATCTTTCATTTACCGAGTGCCAATTATAGGAATGATAGCTTGCCACCATAAAGATTTGATCCCCAAATATAATTGCTATATGAAAACTCACTAAAGGGGTCACTTTAATGGGTGACCAATAAAGGGTAGACAGACGGCTCTGGAACGAAAGTGTGGTTCTTTAGTTATTATGGCAAAGATCAGTAGTTCACAACTGTGGAAATACTGAGGTAACTCAGCTTTCCTAGATGGAAGTGTAGCATAAAGGAATGGGAAACTAATCCCATATTTATAACCCCTGTCTGAAGCTGTAGACATATGTCCTCTTCCAAATCCCTTTAGGTCAGCTGAAGATAATATCAGCTCCCCTTCCTTCCCAGCTGTTTCGCTTCCACAGCACAGCCAGCATGAGGGGTGTTTTCTCATACCTTCCTGCCCAAGGCTGCCTTAGGAATTGGAAGGTTTGCATATAGTACAGGGTTTTGAATGTCTTTTGAATGCCCTGACTTTTACAGTCCTACGTAGCTAAAATTACCTGTGCACCTTGTGACTCTATATCGTACCTGCAGTTAATGAGACCAGTTAGATTCAGTGCATATCCTGTGTAAAATCACAGAAAGCAGGTACAGAAGGTCTGACATTTCCTTGAGTTCAGCTAGAAAAGTCTGTATTAAAGAATCTTTACAAGTAAATATGAACAGTAAAAATCACTACTGTGTTTGTTTCAGCCTTGATAGAATTGAATTTAAACTGTAAAATCACCTATATTTTCTGTCCCAGTGTTGCCACTTGGCAGGAGGGAACTGGACTGAACTGGACCCCAGAATTATACCTCTCAGGCTGGTTTTCATCTTACCTTGAAAAATATGTAAATGCGATGTACCAATTTCTTTCCTCAGTATTTGTTTTGCTTGAAAAGCCACTCACACTTAGGGAAGTTGTATATTTAAGGCTACAATAAATGAAGCTGAACGTTTTGACCTGTGAACCATATTCACTGGAGAAGCTCCTAGGAGAATGTGCTTTAAATATGATATTGTGTGAGGAGTGTTACAATGACTGTGTGAGTTTCAATCCCCTTTAGATTTTATTTCTGCTAAGGTCAGGTTCCAGTGTATGATGTGTACTTGTTCGAAGTTCGGTGATTTATAAATAGTAAATGCTTTCAAGGTTTACCTTACTGGTTTTGACCTTATTGAAATCCCTGTTGTATGCACTGAACATAAAGAGCAGGCCACTTGACTCACAGTCCATCACAGTTCAAAAAGGGCACTTTACATACAAATTGACATGGACATAGTTCATTCTTGTCTAGTTTTTAGTTTTCATAATTGGACAATAACAAAAACTGCAGGGCTGTACATTTTAAAAGCATTTTGCTTTATATATAGATCAAACATTTGGTCCTCCACTTAATTTGAAATTTAAGTTACCCATAATATAGAGTATTACCTCTTCCTATTACTGTATGAATAGAAACTGCTGAATATTTACAATATCACGGCTCTTGGGAGATACATGTGAAAATATTAATAGCATATATTATAATTCATTTGGTCTTCTTTTTAGGAATATAAGTAGAGCTAATTCTGTGTGAGAGCAGGTGCTGGAATACTTTTCTGGAGTGCTAACAGTACAGCACTCAAGATCATTCTGGTAAAAATTAGCTCTTCAAAACCCATAAAATCTGCTTGAGGGACACAGATGACGATCTGGTTTTTTTAGCTACACTATTATAAGCCATTACTACCTTACCTGAGAAGCCAGCTACTAATGTTAAGTGCAAAGGTAATCTGTGCTCACCTTGTCCTCCAGACTGTGCATGCTTCCTTGTTTTACAAAAAAAAAAAAAAAGCGTACACCTTATTTTGTAACCATTACCATGTGCTTCCATCATGTGAATAATGGATTGCCTAAGTAGCAGATTTCTTGGAGTCACTAAGCCTCAGACGGCAGAGCATCACATGTGTGCAATTTTTTTCTATAAATATCTTACTCATCAGGGCCTCAGCATATATGCCATATTAAAAAGGTCCTTCTTCTATTTGTGGCCTAATTTTCACAGAAAGTTCCTTGTCTCCTCAGAAGTTGCCTGTATTGCTATTCTCCCCCCACCGATACTTTCAGCTGGATTGATCCTTTTCCATGTATACCTTGAATTCTTCCATCTCTTCTGGTTAAGTTTTTCATCCTGTGTTCCAGCTTAGCAGTAAACTTCTCCAAAACTTAACTGTAAATGTACTGGGGAGATTTGAGCTTTAATTTCTCTCCTGTTGAAACACACCAAATGGTAACAGAAAAATATTGCATTACTTCATCCCTAGAAACGTCTCTGACAAATTCTGGCTAACTGTGCAGGGCCTGGTATTCCTGTAAGGGAATTTCTTAACCTTTCAATTAATGGAGTATCGTGTAAGCCTGAAGCGAAGACTTTCCATTTGTTGCAGAGCCTGGTCCTTTCTCTCCACCATCACCAGTTTAGCCTAATGCATATTCCTTTACTAACAGGCACTGGCACTTAGAAGCATACCACCTTCTCTTAGAGATAAAGCCCCAGGGGAACACAGTCAAGAGAGATGCAGACAGAAATATAAATTATGTTTAGCAGTAACAAGAAATATTTAGGCTGGGCTCAGCCATTGCTGGATTCTCCACCATCAGCTGAGTGGCAGTAATCCTGTGTGTGTGTGTGTAATCTTGTAACAAATGTGAGGTAATTGGATTTAATTGAGCCTGCAGTAATAAAGAGTTAAGATAAGCTGAATTACCTTGCATTTGCTGCAGACTAAGAACATACAAAGGCAGCTACCACGGCAGCTGATGTGCGGTATCTAGTTAAGCTCTGGAAACTAACTTAATTGTATGCCTGAGTCTGATGTGGTGGCTCTCAAAAGCCACAGATAGGATTTTCTGCTGTGGTACTAGATACACAAGTAGGCAAAAAAAAAAAAAAAAAAAAAAGTAAAAGAAAAAGGAAAGAGATATTAAAAAATATGCCGTGAAGCAGACCTGCGTATGAGACCAGCTACACAGCCGCACAGCCCTGCGCAGGCAGGCAAGCAGGAGCTGAGGGCAGTGCCCTTGCCCACCCAGCGCAGACCCACAGCCACCAGCGGCCCCGGGATGGTCACCAGGGTGAGGCAGGGCCCTGGGGATGTGGGGAACAGGCTGAGGCCAGGCTGCGATGCCAAGTCAACCAGACAGGTCCAGATCAGCAAGGCTGGGCACAGACACTCCAGCGGGCAGCATGGGCCAGGGCCTGAGCAGAAAAGTGGTCCCCGAGGTGGGGGGGGCCCCCAAGCAGGCTTCATGCAGCCCTCTCACCACTAATAAAGTGCTTCACAAACACTTGCTAAGATAACCACGCTTGGAAAGGTAGCAAACCCTCGATGTACTTGGTCCATGTGGCATGAACAGTAAATGGAAACTGTGAAACAAAACCTACATGGCCAGCAGAGAAGCAGCACAGGACGGGAGAAGGCAGGCACGAGTGTGCCCTTTCCCTAGCTCACTGCAGGCTCAGGGATTCAGGGAGAAAAGTTGTAAACAGATATACAAGCAGTACAGGGACATGTAGAGTGCTGCAGACAGTTGAGAATAAAATGGAAAAAAAGGTCTGGAGAATACTGAGTCTCGTATTTCTGAGATCCTGCAGAATGTGTCAGAGAGGCAGAGAAATAGAATGGATGTCTTCAAAGACTACACTGCATTCACAGCAAATTACTTTTTCTCACTCTTAGCATCCTGTCTGGGAAACACAAGCCTTCAGAGTTTTCATTACAATTATTTTCTTAATATGTTCCACACACATTATCTTAAATGCTATTTTCCCCAGTGGTAAACAACATTTTAATCAGGAACATGTAAACAAACACTTAGATCCTTATTCCTATCAACGTGCAAAATAAGAAATAAAGGAGGCAGTACGAGTGAGACATGATTCTGGCCTTTGTACTCTGACTGTATTGGGAGACTGACCCCAACTCCAGCACAAACTGGGACAGCTTGAAGGTCACAATAACCTGCCCCTAGTTCTCCAGGGCTGAGATGTATCCTAAAACCAGGATCATATGTGTTAGAGCGCACTGCTGTACTAGGCATCTGCTTATGCCAGGGATTCCCTTACGCATGCTATTTTCAGGGTCTTGGTTGACTTTGTTTCTTTTTTCCTTTGGACCACCAGATATGTTCAAAGCAACCAGAGTGAGACCAGATTCCTCCCTCATCCTTTTTTCTTGTAAAAACCTTTAACACTCAGGGGTGCTGGAAAGGTACTCCTCTGTCAGCTAACCTTGGGTTAGCCGTAACAGACACCACCTTGACAGCTCCAAGTGGACAAGGAAGAAGGGGTACCTCTGATGGGCTGACACAAAGAGAAACACTGTCTGTGGCGCTCTGAGATTTCACCACATACCAGAAGGTCAGGGCTCACATGAAAGCTCTGGGTAGCTCTCCACTTCTCCAGCAAGCCCTTACCTCCTGGCCCAAGATGGTAAAAATGGCTCCTCGTTTCCTCTTGCAAAACAGCCCCACCTCTCCCGGCTGCCAAGCTGAGTTTGGGACTGTTTTTGGCACCTGGTACAGCTGGCGGCCGAGCGCACACACCCTGGCTTGCCGGCTGCCAAACAGCTCGCAGCCCAGCCGCGGCAGCCAGGCAGGCCCCATCGTCTGTCTAGACCTCTGCACAGCAAAGGTCTCCCTGAGCAACCCAGATTAACCGTGCAGGGTCCAGGAGAACAGCTCGGACCATGCCACACAGCTCTACGCTCTTTGCAACCCTCTGGGACGCAGCAAGATAGCTGAAATCCCGAGCAGCATCTGCCTTTAAAGCTCTATATTCTATTAGCGAATTGTCTATTAATTATACCCCAGTGACTAGTTGTAGCAGCAGTATCCAGTGTCTCTAGCTGAAGTAATAAAAATAACCTAATCACTTCTCTGGTTTTCCCACTCAGAAAGCTGCTGTGCATTAACTCAATCCATCATACAAAAGATTTCATTTTGTTTCTGAGTTTCAGCCTTAAAAGGAGGCTGCCAAGCTTTTACGATAAAAAATAATTACCTCCTTTGACTGTGGTCCCATTTAAATGGATCTTTTAAAGAGACATCTTGGGTGAATTTTTCCTTTCTTTCACCCTGATAAAAAATGAAACATTTCTCAGTCCAATGTTCCCTCCCTCCTGCAAGTTCACTTAAAAAAAAAAAAAAAAAAAAAAAGCTGGCCATGTTTATTATCTCTCACCTCTTGTGAGTGGTTGGTTGTTCAGTCAGAACTTGACAGAAAGATAATCGAAATCAGTATACTTTTTGAGCTTCCTTAATTAAGTCTTGGGTGAGGTGACACCAAACCACAGTGTCAGTGTAGCATGTTTCACTAGAGTGTTCAGTAGTTGGTGTTTTAAATCAATAAATGACTTTTTTAGTTTCTATACTAGGTGGGATTGGTAGCAACTCCTGCTAGGAAGTTAACCTGGCATTTTCTGTGATAATACTCTTAACAAGACTTCTCATTATAGGATTTGTCAACCTCTAACTATATGCATGAAAGACTTCAGACTGAGGTGGATACTGGATGCCGAGTTTTTGTGGAAAACTTGACATGGCAAGGTCCAGCCACCCACAAGGATGGCGTTTTGCACATTTTTTAGAACTTTTAAAACCTGTTCTTAAATCTAGAGGTTCACAGCAAACACTTTAAATTTAAGGGGGGATGAGTGGCTTTCATGTAAAAAACCTTCTACTTTTTTTCCCATCATATATACGGTCCAGTTGTAAGCCTTTGAAAAACAGGGTTTTCACCTATTGTTTAGAAATCTGCAGCTAGTTGCCTAGAAATTGCATCCTTTCTGCACATGTTCCAGCTGGAAGCTGCAGAGGGCAGAACAAGCCTTCAGTTTTGCCTGGGCAAAGCAGAAAAGGAAACCAAGAGATGGAGTTGGAGCAGCTGGGTCAAGGAAAGGACTCCAGGGTGAGGGTGAGCATGGGGCTGCGGGCAGGGTGAAGAGGCAGCAGAGGGAAGGATCTTGGGAGGCAGCACGGGAAGAACAAGCCTGCAAAGGGAAATTTGGACCTGGCCGAAGACTGGAGGAAGGGGAAGGGTGGTGGAAAGGTAGAAATGGGCAGTTTGGAGAGTGGTTCTTGAGAACGAGCAGGAAATAAGAATGGGTAGGAAAAGAAATAAAAGATGGGCAGTCTGCATGCTAAGAAAGGCCAGATGAAGAGGCTGTGAGCTATCCTTTCCCATCAGACTATAAGTGCATTTTCTAGCAAGTAGTAAAACAGTAAGTGAATTACTATACTTGGCTGTCAAAATGTTAAAGCGCCTATTGACATCGTTAAATTTAAGAGGAACACCTCCTATATCAGTAGGATAGAAACCCACTCTCCACAAGGGCATTCAAAAACATGCTTCAAATCCTATGCAAGTCTCAAGTCCTATCTTTCTCTTTGCCTTGCCTCAAAGATTTTACTCCCATCACTTGTGTTTCCTGCAGAGCTCCAAAGCTGTTTTTACCTGGTGGCTCTGAGGTGTGAAGACTCCCTTTCCCCCTTACCTAATGCTGTCTTTGCTAGTGTTAGAAAGATAGCAGAGGGACACAGTGGACCCGCTGTGTGTGCCCACAGAGCTCATGGCTAATTCAGCCCTAAGCATTTTATATATCACATTTCTTTATAGACTCACACGTATCCTGTATTAAATGAGTGGCGGATCCAGTTATAAGAGAAGCTTGCAGCCACCCAGTTGAACAAAGAGCTGATAATGTGTTAGGGGCTGAGAAGGGAGAGCTGGGGCTGTTACTACTGGACTCACAGTGGTGTACACCATCCGCTCCGTACTGCTTGACCCTGGTGCTTGCAGTGAGTGTCCAAAGAAGCAGCTGCTGATTCCAGGTACAGTATCTGGGACCTGCACTTTGGGTCTGTGCCATGGGAACAGATTGGGGGTGAGCTGGGGAGTATGAGAGATGAGTAAGGGAATTAGCCAGTGGTTTGGAGAGAGAGGGGACTGAGGGTCTGTGGCAGGGAATGATGTCCAAAGATTGGGCTGTACCTGGGAAGGGAACCGGAGTATGGGAGCATGAGGGGAGGAGGGTTGTTCTGGGGAAGACAGGGAAGGCATGAGAGCACAGAAAATGAGAGGGGCTTGAAACAGGTAAGGGGGCCTGGTCTGGGCACTCAGAGGGCACATACCCATACAGGGTGTTGCGTTTCTTTCTGAAACTTCCCAAACACGTCAAACAGTCCAGTATTTCTGGGAAGTGACCAACTGGACAAAACTTTCATAGAAAATCTGATTCTTTCTAGAAACATGTACATCTTCAGGTTTTGCAGTTGTATAGCAGTGGTTGCTTTTTCTGTGCAGTGACTGAGATAACAGACAAACATGCATTAAGAAGGAACAAAGGACAAACAGTGTTTACTTCAGCATTATTAAGAGAGGAAAGAGTTTACATGGCAACAGTGAGCTAATTGTCTTCACATGAAGTGTCTGATATATTCAAATGGTTTTTTGCTGTTGAAGGCTAATTTTCTTATCTTAATAAAATGCATTTGTGCCACTAAACAGCATAGAATATAGCATTAAGAAAGCCTCATTCCAGGACGTCAATTATTTATCCAGCATGTGGAACCCTATTTTTACTACAAATAACCACATTTTAAAACCCCTGGTTTAAAGGCAGTGGTACTTAGTATTATATTAATTACAGGGCATTGCCAAGCAGTCAAGGCAATGTTCATATAAGCAGCTAGATGAGCAACAAAGCATAACCATAAAAAGAAAATACTCTATAGAATTGACATAACATGTCAGCCTTATGACAGAATTCCCAGCATAGCTACATACTAGAAAGAAAAGCAGAAATCCTGTGTGATAGCTGTATTCCTCTCCGCTTTCAGTCTAGCCTTAGCCCGGTTTTTACAACCTGCCTCCAGAAATATTATTGAGATCATTTCAAGTAGCTAACCACATTATTTTATTGGCAAGTGCTATTAGCATTGTATTGGAGAGCTGCAGAACTGGAAGAGGAGGAACCCGGGGGTAAGTCATTATGAGGGAGTCCATTCACCCTTTGTGGCCTAGGAAGTAAAAGAGCTTTTGCTTTGAATGATGATTCTTATGTGCAGCTGATACTGGGTAATTCCACAGAGATATTTTTATATCTGACAAGGAAATACAATTAAACACAGCAGCAACTCTGCTGTGGAATATGCCAGAATCACAGAGTGGTTGAGGTTGGAAGAGACTTCTTAAGATCATCTAGTCCAGAGACACTTCTCAAGCAGGGTCAGATAGAGCTGGTTGCCCAACACTCTGTCTACTAAAAATTTAAATATTTCGAAGGATGGAGATTCCACAGCCTCTCTGAGCAAGCCTGTTTTTGACTGCTC
>NW_010136425.1:0-210 GCF_000699245.1 Pterocles gutturalis | reverse complement strand
CACAGTAATTTCGGGGGGTTTGTGTGTTCAGACTCTTTTTTTTTCCCCAGACTTTCCCACTGGTCTCAGGGGACTGAGATATTCTAATATTATTTATTATTTTATGTAGAAACAAATGCGCAAATATCTAACATTTACTATATATTACCTAGACCCTCAAAGCTGCATAGGTGTTTATTTTTTGTTGAAATTATCTACTTTAGCCTATAT
>NW_010136424.1:0-13675 GCF_000699245.1 Pterocles gutturalis | reverse complement strand
TATTATGACCACATGAGATCCTGAAGTCCTGAAAAGTCTTAGACTATCAAAGTCAGA
This sequence comes from Pterocles gutturalis, assembly GCF_000699245.1. NCBI lineage: Eukaryota > Metazoa > Chordata > Aves > Pterocliformes > Pteroclidae > Pterocles > Pterocles gutturalis. Next base: position 13,618 of record NW_010136424.1, on the reverse strand, counting down.
CATTTTATCCTTTGTGTCTTAATGTTTTGGTGAGAAGAAAAAATGTTTAGCCTCAAAGCAGTCCTTCTAGTGTCTGGGCATAAATAAGAAATATTATATATTTTTACTGAAATAGTATTCACATTAGAACAATTTATGAATTTTCAGTTTCTGAAATTTGTGTGATAGTAGAAAAATGATGTAGAGCAAGTTATCTGTGAGAATGAGTGGGTTATGGTAAAGGAAACACAATCTCTTTGTAATGATGAGTGTTGTCATGTCAGAGTTCAGACAGTATCTGACGTTGGAGGCATGAGAAAACTTACGTAACATAGCTTCATCTTGCAAATCAACATATTAGATCAATTCTAGACCAGCAGGCTAATGTGGCAAATATGCGGATTAGAGCAAAAAGGAAAGCTATGAAGCTGGGAGCAGTTTAATTTTTCACCTTATTTCTATTCTTGTCTAATAGCTATTCTTGAACAAAAAAGAGTGATTTCTGCGAATGGCACTGTTCATGGGCTTTCTGGTTTGCTTTTTTTGTTTTGTTTTCTTTTGGGTTTTTGTTTGTTTGTTTATTTTTTTTAATTCTTGATGCAGAGATTTTTCTAGTGCATAGACTGAAAAAAAAACAGAAAATGTAAGAGACAACAGCCTCTTATTAGCGTAGTGCACAGCCTGAAGTGAACAGAAATTAAGAACTAAAACAGATTTAATATGTAGAGGAAAGAAAAAGGCAAAGTTGAGAACTGTATCAATGTCAGTAAGACCAGTACTTACCTTCATAGTTGGACTTTGTTGTTGTTTGTTTACTGTACTGCTGTTACCTGCTTTTGTGCTAGCTTTTTCCTTTATCTGTCATAAACAAGGAGGCAACAGGATCTGGAAGTTCAGTGTTATGGTCAGCATTAAGATATACGTATTCTAATACTTAATCCATCCTGTCATTGGAGATGTCTGCATCTAGAAATTGCTTCAGATTCAGAGGATACTGAATAGTGTGTTCAACACACCATTATTACTCATCTCATATTTTTGCTACTGTATGATTCAATGCATGCTGAAATATGATTTTTCATAAAAGGATTGCTAATTCCTCTCCTTGTCAGGAGATTAGTTCTAATGAGGGTCTAATTTTTATTTTTTCCAAAGCTTTCTTCTCTTAGAGAGAGGTTAGCCTAGTTTATGGGAAATACAGACTCAAATCTATTTCTGTCAGGAGCCTTCTAGGAATGAAAGTTGGAATACTACATAATTTTGAAATGTGCTTAAGCATTTAACATGAATTGTACATCTGACTCAGGCCCAATTAAGGAAAAAATACCTTCAGGAGCTAAGTAATTAAGTATTTACTGTCTGGCTAACTCCACATATTCTTTCTCAGTTTCTCAGATCTCACCTGTAAGAGGAATATAACAGTATTTCCAAGGTATTAAGAGGAAAAAAGTACATAAAGATGATGACGCAATATCACACATAAGGATTTTTTTTCCCCTAAAGAACCTTTGGCTATTCCATTCTGCTCTGGACCTGGGAATTATCTGAATTAATGTAAAGCACACTCCTTATGTAGATGGAAGCATCTGTAACAAGCCTTCCAGCTACGAGTCTTAAAGCTTGTATCCCATTTGCTTAAAATGAATTAGTGCAAAACAAGAATTGCTGTCAGGCAGGAGGTGTAAATTGATACACCTATACACACAACTGGGTACATACAACAAAATATAGCTTTAAGTTGTTGTCCTCCAATAGTCTGGACTGCTAAAAACTAAAGCAAATTAAACTGAAGATAAAAATGAACTGTCCCTGGCTGAATCTATTCTTCCCGTATTTATATTGTTTGAATCAAAAGTAACTTCACTAAAGAGTAAAATTACATCAATATGAAACACATGTTAGTAAGCAAAGGATAATCAGCAGAATATATGTGTGTCTGAGTGGAAAGCTCAGTATGTTTAGAAATGAAGAGCAGCCTGCTGAAGGAAAGAGAATGTAGGGGTGGGTCTCTTTAAATTGTTTCTTTCCCCGTCCTAATTATAGTCATTAGTTGGTTATCACTGGTGAAAAGCACCAAGTCTTCAAAAAGCTAAGGTGACTTGAAGGGTGTTTTGGTTTTTGAGAGATGTGGGGTCTTCTTCTTAGGGGGGTGGGTTTGGTGGTTTTGGTTTTTTTTGTTTTTTTGTTTTGGTTTTTTTTTTTGTAGCTGTGATTTTTCAGACACTGAAGATTGCCTTGTAGTTTTCCTGTCACAACAAGGAGACTAGTCTCCAAGTTGACCTTCCACCGAGTAGACTGAGGAGGGAATACAAATTGTGTGACAGGAATCTTCAATAGACCTGTTATGGTATACTTGGTAGATTAATGTTAAATTGAAGCCTGTCACTTAAAGGTCTGTTTTACCTTTCTTTAGTCACCTATTTAGCTAGATCAATCTGCTTTGGGAGATTTAAAGTTATATCTTTCAAAGATATTGAGAGCCAAATAACCAAAAGTATAGATAGAAAGAAAATGGTATCTAGAATTAAATGTACTTACATGTGATTGTTAATGATTAACAATTATTAATGGATACTAGTTACAGAATATTTAAAACTAGATTACTGATTACTGTTCATTATGGTAATAATCCTCATAATCTAGCACAGTATTGGGCAAGTAGTGAGACCTATCACAAGAAGCAAACTTTATTCTTTTTTCTAAACTAAAAAAATTAAACTTATAGCAGAAGCTGTAAGCTGTATTCTTGAACTAACAAGCAGCGTAAATGAACTCAAGATTCCCAAAAGATGGCAAGTTATGTGCATTGTTTAAAAAGAATGAACAATACATCACCAAAAGAACAGTTTATGGTGAAATTCTTGAGCAAAAAATATAATTAAAACAAGGCTTGATTTACTGTCTTTAAAGATTTAAGATAATGGAAATGAGCACTTTCAACAAATAATGAGAATGAGCAACACGGTATTCAGTTACCTACAACATTACTAGCATCTCATGAGAATAGGATTTGTTTTTTGTTATGCTAGCTGAGCATCTTTAACATGATACAGTAGCAGCAGTAAAGAATGTAAATACTGTGAAAGTGACTAGTATCATAATATTTAAATTGAGCTTGATTATAGTTCTCTCAAGTGGGAAAAGTTTTTTTTATTCAACTAATAATTTTAAGTTTTACTTTCAAAATTTCAGGAAAATAGTATATGAGAACTTGAGTTGTGCAATTACAATTGATTGTGCAGTTACACAGTGCTTAGAGTTTTTAAAGTTTCTGCGATAAAAAATCAAAGACTTTTTTATAAAAAGAAAAATAAAACAAAATAACCACCAATGAAGGGTAAGAAGACAGTTTGATAGTGTATAAAGATGAATTGTGTGTTTTGAAACAACCTAGTGATCAATCTCAAGAAGTGTGTAATTTACATTAATTTGTCTAAGAAAGTCTCAGAAAAAAGGTATTGCAAAAAATCTAGTTTTCATTACACATATGCAGAGTGAAATAATCAGGACTAATGTAATTTCCAAGTTTCAGAGACTATCTACCACTGCTCCCACAAAAAAAAAAAATAAAAAAAATATTATTTCTTCAAAGGAAATAGTTCATGCTGTTATGAAGATCTGTATCTGGTAAATCATAACAAAGATAACAAATTGAGTTTGCAATGTTCAAGGTTTATCTGAAGGTCACTTAGATTTCTCTTTCATTCATTAAACATATGCATAACTCAAAATTATTTCTTAATGCATTAACTTGATAATTTCTAAGTTAAAAATCAAAATAAGATATTTGGAGACCAAATTAACCCTTGGATAGTGGTCTAGAGTAACCCACAGGAGGAATTAGGTTTTTTGATATAAGCTGAAAATTTGATTAACTCAGACTTTTGTGATTAAATTTGGTATGCACTTGGTGAGCAGGAGAAATGCACTCTGCTAGATTGGAGATTTGGTCAGATGGAACATGTTTGTCTCACCAAGTTTCACCTGGGTTTTGTATAGCATTTGTAAAGCTCTGTCACGGAATGCAAGATCCTTTGGGATTTGCTGTGAATTATGAATGCTTGTATACAGATTGATAGTGAGCTCTTATAAAGCAGAATAGAAGTGATTGTGACAAAACTACTTGCTTTTTCCATTGTGAACAAAATCCTGGGGCACTGCCTCATTTTTTGCATCTGATTTTATTTATTTTTTTTTTATTTTTTTTTACTGCTGTAGTAGCAGAAAGCCAGGCACTTTCCTTCCTATCTTTCTTTCTTAAGTGCTTCAGTGTATTATAATGAAGGAACTTTAGGTAATGAAATGACTTCATGTAAACTCCTCAACTTTGTTATTTGGAGATTGTGCCCAGACAGGTAGACTGCTGAACAGCATGGTGCTGGAAAACAGCATTTTTACATGCAAAGTGGGAGTTTGCCAACATTAAACTGCATGAATGCTATGAAAACTTCTTGCTGAGAACTTAATTGCAAAGCTATGAAACAGAATGACAATGGCAACCTTGTCTGAAGTTCTTGATGAACCTTCTTAAAACAGCATCATTACTGAAGATGGGTACTTCATTAGAAGTAAAAAAAAATCAGTATTATTGTAACAAAGAATAAAGATGTTATTACTCATAGTAAATTACAAGGTCCTGGTGTACGTATCTTCTAGTGACACTATGTTTTTGTTATCATTCTCCATATAATCAACTGGGAATTATATTTTCCAAACAAATATTTGTAGTTTTTGGTGGGTTAACCCCAGACAGCAGATAAGCCCCCATACACAGCTGTTCACTCACTCCCCTCAGGAGCAGGATCGGAGAGAGAATACAAAGAGCAAAAGCAAGAAAATTTGTAGGTCAAGTTAAGGATAGTTTAATAAGACAAGGAAAGAGAAAAACAAACAAAAGACCCCCCAACAAACAACAAGTAATGTAAAGGTAATTCCTCGCCATCCACCACAGGCAGACCAATGCCCAGCCAGTCTCTGAGCAGCAGCCACTTTGGAAGACAACCTCTGCTCTATTTTTTTTTATTATTTTATTTGCTGAATATGATGTTATATGGTGTGGAATATCCCTTTGGCCAATTCAGGTCAGCTGTGTTGTCTGTGTGCCCTCCCAACTTCTTACTCACCTCCAGCCTGTTTGCAGGGGAGGAAGCAGAAAAAAAGAAAAGCTTGATGTTGTGCAAACACTGTTCATCAGTAGCTGGCATTGGTGTGTTACTAGCCACAAACCCAAAACAGAGCACCATACGGGTTGCCATGAAGAACCATCCCACAGTCACACCCAGTACATAGTTTAAGGACCCATATATTTAAATGTTGTTGATGGAAGAGTCCTATTCATAGCCATCCTTGTTTTGGATTATAAACAACATTTTTCCAAATAATAAAAAAACAACTTTTGGTAATTATAAACAAAGCAGGTGAAAACGCTGTTACAACTGATTTGGCTTCATAAGATTGAGAAGCAAAGGAGGAAGAAATAAATGCTCTTGGGTAAAAGTGGAAGGGTGGTATATCCGGTTAGACAAATTGCAGTTTATGACACCAAAATCTTAATCAAAACACTTTGTCTCCTGTACTCATGCCTACTCAAGCTTACAGAAAAATGGTCTCCAGGGGTGTTTTCCACTTTTTCTAAGGAAAGTACAAATTCGCTTTGGTTAAGTGAGAATTTGTGTATTGGGCTGTAAGGGAAATGGGGAACTCTCCCAGGAGCTGGGGAAGAAAGTGGTTTCTGACTTTAAGGAAACAATTATGCCAAGCCCTGTAATGCACAATGATAAGCCTCATGAATGCTGTCCTAGGAGCAGTTTTCCCTAAATACACTTTTTGTAAATTAGTCATTTTTTGTTTTCAGAAAGCTGACATCGGTTTCCTGTTGTTTCCCAAGGAGAAGGGTTGACTTTTCAGCAGCTGCTGAGGTAGTGGTGGCTCCCACATAGAGACTGAGGAAGGGCTTAAGTGTGGGACTGAGTCTTGCAAGACGTAAGTAGAAACTCCATGACACTAGTCCAAGCCAGAAAAGACTGTCTGAAGGGACTGAAAATACTAATTTATGATGACTATCTGGTCTTTCACTGAATAATTTTGAAATTATCTTCTCCTGAATCTAATATATCTTTATCTCTGAAAATGATATATTCAGCTGATAGTATTTTCAAACCTCTTCAGGTCAAGCAGATGTCCTTGAATAATGTTCAGTAGTGGTTTAAGTTCAGTTTGTCCTAAAGTAGTTTCTGCAGAATTGTGCCCAGGTTGGTTTCTGATGGATTTACCACATGAAGCGCAAATCGGCTACCTTTCTCCAGTCTTGATTACCTAGATTAGGAAAGAAGGATACTGTTTCTCTGTTATCAACTGGGAATGAATTTACTGGTGGCTGTTCTGGAAAGCATTTGAGCTTGCAGTCAATTTGCTGACCTGCCCTCTCTTTTTCTGTCTTTGCTTTATTTTTTTAAAAGATGGGTACTTGGAATGAGTAACTTATTTTAGACCATTTAAAAAGAACTTGTTTCTTTGAGGTATATTTTCGCTTATTGATGTAGCTTTTACTTTTTCTCCCTCTTTGTATTTTCATTTACACTTTTTTTTTTTTTAATAGTATTCAGAAATGTCATTTGTCTTTCTTTGTGCTGGTTTGGTTTAATCATTTAAAAGCTCAGTTTTAATCCAAGTGTTAGAATGCTCCAGAGGTTGGATTTTCAGCTAATAACATGGTTTGTGTTAGTGTGGTAGTGGTGAAGAATCAGTTTTCAGTTTCATTTAAACATTCTATTCTTGTTTGCACTCTTTTGCTCCTTTTGAGACAGCCATAATTTAAATAATTGATTCAATGAAAAAAATCCAGCAATGAAAAAAATCCAGCAGTGTAAAGCTTAACAGTCTATTCCAAAAAGGTCAGATACCAATTACTGTAATTTTGCATAAAATGAAATAAGAAAACTTGCCCCTTTACCTCCCAGGGAAAAATGTTAGGATAATCAGGATTCTCATGGGTCTTTTTCAATCAATAAATGTTTCAGTGAATGATTGCAGCACCAAAATTGAAAAGCATTGTTCTCACTCCTGCAATTATAGTAACAAAACCCCCTGGATCTGATTGGAGGGGGGGGAGGGGGAAGGAGGGGTGATGAGTACAAGAGAGGGAGAGAGTTATCTAGCCTTCTCCTAAGAAAGATTGGTTTGTTTGTTGTCAACAATACTAGTGATTTTTGGTTTTAACACTGTGTTATAGCTGCTTTGTACTTGCTTGTAGTTTTCTTCTTTTATTTGCATTATTGGTTTCACTTTTTCAAAATATTTTTGTATGGTTTGACAGTCAGTGTCTACCTAGTTCTAGTGCCTGAAACTTAAACAACAGATAATATATCTTGTAAATTTTATTTTAATCCTTCACACCATTCAAATCCCACTACAGATCACAAGGCAGCACCATCTGGAGACAGCAGAGCAAGCTCTGAGCCAAGTCATTTTCATTTCAGTAACAGAAGTAGTCTAGTCATGCTAGTGTGGTGTTCTGCCTGGGTTTGTTAGTCTGCTGAATAGGTAGGTATTTTATTCAGGTAGAGCACTATGCCAATATAGCTACAGCACTTTCAGCATGCAAACCTTTTTCAGCATCTCCATGCAGTGCAGGGTTATGGCATTGAACAAGCCATGTGTTGATCTCTTACATGAGGATAGCCTCCATCAGCTTGTTCACATCATAAAGCTTGACTTCTGTCAATGTTCTTACCTGGTCCAGCAATGCTATGAGGTAAAGTCGATTTTAATAATCTTTCAGTTTGGTTTGTTCAGAGCACTTGGAATTTATCTGCATCCCGCAGGCCTCTGTCACAAGAAGCTTATTTGCAGTCTTCCCACTGTTCCTTCTTCCTGACTGCCATCTGCTCTGCTTCCACTCTCTTTCAAGAAACCTGAACAAAAGTTTGGGTAATTAGTGCCCAGGTCTATTTACTTTGCATATAAGAACCTTTGGTAGACAGATTTAGCAGAGACAGCTACCTAAAATATAGCTGAAGGAAGATACCTTATGTAGTTTTGGGCTAGCTGAGGGCAACCTAACTACCCAGAGTCCTTCTCTTTGTCTGGCCTGTTTTGCCTACTCATCTTTGAGTGGCGTATTTCAAGTTGTTCTCTTTGACTGTCCTACGTGCTGCACAGTATTTGTTGCATAGAGCTCCCAGGACGTGTGATGATAACATACAAAAGTAAATGAGAACATTTTGTGGACAGTTTCCATTCAACTGTAGATTGCATAGCAAACACATGTGCACTTAAACACAAAAACCCTCTATAAGGCCAAAGAATTCCTATTAATAGAGAGTATGTTGCAAAACTGTTTGCTCAGATGCACTACAGTATAGAAATTCATACACTGTCTTATGAAAATAGTAAACATTCTTTTTTTCTACCCATCAAAATATGTGATTCTTCATCCCTTTCTCTCATTGGAGCTTTTTTTAAAGTGCCTTTGTCATAGAATCATAGACTTGAGCTGGAAAGGACCTGTAAGGATCATTGAGTCCAACTCCCTGTTCCTCGCAGGACTACCTAAAACTAAGCCATATGACTAAGAGCATTGTCCAGCCCCTCCTTAAATTCTGACAGGCTTGGTGCCGTGACCACTTCCCTAGGGAGCCTGTTCCGGTGACCAACCAGCCCTTCAGTGAAGAACCTTTTCCTAACGTCCATTCTGAACTTCCCCTGACGCGACTTCATTCCATTTCCTTGTTTCCTAAATCCTGCATGATAGAATTTGATACTAAACAAAGTGGTGATTTTTTTTTTTACTTATTGTTTTTTTCTGGACAGTGGCTATACCACTTGGTGCTCTGAATTAACTTTAACACATTGTGTCACGTTTTAAAACCTATGTCTTAATTGAAATTCCTTTGATATCAATGAACTTCTGAAAGTTATCTGGAACCATCTGGTAAGTTGAATGTCTTCTAACTATTTTATGAGGGCTTTTTTCTGGTCTGATTCTTGTTTCCTTTAGGTGCTTACTTATCTTCATTTCAGTTTTGCTCTTTAGATTTTTCTTCTCACTTCACTGGGATGCAGATCTGAAAGAGAAATAAGAGAAAGTTGCTGATTAAGAAGCTCTAGTGTAGCTCGTTGAATGTACAGATTCTTATGGGTCCATCAATGAAACTTCTAATTTACATATAATTTTTGCTTTACATGAAAAGTTTTCTGTAGTCTATACAGCCAACTATTTCTGTCCATTTTTAATAACACACTTTTTTTCTGTTTTCATTACTCTTGTTCTATTGTGCTGATCTATTTCTTCCATACTGATTAAAGCACACTTTTTTTCCTTTTTCGTTATTTCTGCATAGCTAGTATCTCTGCTTAAAAAAACAGATTTAGATTGTCTGACAATATATATTATTATGATGTCAGGAAGTATTACGGAAACCAGTGAGGCAATACTCATTTAGACTAGCTGTGCCTCATTAAACTTGTTTAGCATGGACTTTCCATTCACTTCTTTATTTCTGAAATCACACCAGTGTCAGTGGTCACAGAATGTGAAAAATGGTTTTGGTTAATAATTTTCAGAGTGGGAAAAAAGTTTGTAATTGTTAAAGCAAAACAAAATTACATTAAATATAGTGTTAAAAGTACTTTCCCTTCTGAGCTATGCATTTTTGGAAAGAGTTTAACTCTTGACCTAGAGCCATTGGGTGAAGAGTTGAAATTGGTAATGCCTCATTTAACTAAACAAATGTCCACACTGATGGCCCCCAAGGACACACATTTATTTGCAAATAGTTTTGCCTGTAGGTATTTTTGTGTATGTGTGTCTTTTCCTTAACTCACAATGTCATTGTTCAGAGTTTAGTTCAGCTGGGTTGTTTTTTTTTTTGTTTGTTTGGTGTTTTTTTTTTTGCTTGTTTTGTTTTTTTGTTTTGGTTTGTTTTTTTTTTTTTTTCTTTTTTTTTTTTTTTCCCCTCTGTTTGTGCCTAGTTCTTGGAAATTTTTATGATAAATTTAGTTTTAGTGTCAATATTGACTTCACTTCTTGTGGCAGAAAGAAACCCTCTCTGCAGTTTGTGAGTGAATGGAGAATTTGATACTGATAGGAAAAAACTGTAGAATTAAAATGGCACTTATTTCACAATGAACAGGACAGACAAAATTAGGGGCAATTCAGAATAAAATTGAGACAAACCAGCTTGAACGAGCAGAGTTGAATACCTGATAAAGGTCCTTATTTTACCTGGAGCAGAGCTATTTTGTCTTGTAAGGAACATGGATTTTTTATCAGGAATAAGTTTTATTACAAGAAAGCCATCAAGAAACTTCTAGGAAACAAACATATCTTGGGCCTGATCAAAGATCATCTTTGTGTTCTGAACAAATTTGCCCTTTTCCTGAGTTATGAGTCATGTCATAATTCCTTACTGATGTTATAAATTAATCCCTGAAATCTGATCCTCTGAAATATTAATCTTCTCTTACAATTCTCTTTCAAGGAGGAGATTAGGGTGTTATGGAAATTTCAAAGAAGGGGGAGATGGCGCAAAAAATATATTTATTATTCAGGAATATGTTAAAATTGCTTGTACCTAAAATCTGGTAAATTATACAGTGAAATTGCATGAATACTTAGGTATTAAATAGTGTGTGTTATCAGTAGGTTCCACAGGGTCTTGTTGGTTTTATTGTTGTCCTTGTACTGTTTTATTGTTGTCCTTGTACTGTTAAGAAAGACTGAACCCCAAGGAAATAGTAGGGTCTATATATGTACTTTTGTGTTACAAGCATGAATCTCAAATTTTCCTGTCAGTGAAGCTTGCCAGAATATTTCTGAAGATCATATTTCACATCTAATATCTTTGACACAAAAAAGGTAGAGAATGATCAACCTGTGCTCCTAATCAAGTTCACTCTTGATTAGTTAAGAAATTAACATTCCTTCATTTACTCTTGAATCCATCTCAAGACTGAATGTTGTCTATCTACATCTGCATTTTGGAAGAACACAAGAAAGGAGGGCAACTGTATAATTTGACTTTGATACAGAACATGCAGGATTGCAGGTGTTGTATTTAAAGCAAACCAAATGGGGAAGAAAAACCCAAACCAAAAAAAGGATATCCAAACAAAAAAAAAAAAAACCACCAAGATATAGTTTTGAAATTTCAAGATGTGGATTTTTTCTTAATTTATTTTAAAATATTTTTCCTTTTCTACTTCTATAAAGAAAAAAAAAAATCCACTAAATCAAAAAACCCAAACAGCCAGAACTATAAAAAATTGTCATTATTTCATAATCTGGTTACCTTTCAATATCAGAACCGACAAATTCATTTGCTTAAAAGGCTGGCATATGCTTCTACCTTCAAGTATCAGCTTACTGATATTTAAATAAATTGTTAATTTTCCTATGAACAAACCAATTCAAATGCCACTGTTTTCTAAACCAATTCATTTAGTATAATTGTACTCAAATATTCACTATCAGTGACTTTGAATCAGTGACTTTGAAAATTTGTTTTAAGGAAGTACATCCACAAATTTCTTTGCAGTTGCATATACAAGTTGATTTGTGTTGTTTCAAAGTGCAGTGTCAGTAATGATTGAGCTTGCCTACAAGTAGAGTACCAATAATGAGTTTCTACCACAGACACAAGTCTAGGCATTTGCTAAACTTGAAAAAACTATTCGTTGCCCTGTATAAAAGAAGGTAACCTCCTTCATCATTTCCAGACCTCCCATATCAAATGAATCTTTAGAAAATAACCTTTCATTAATGAAGCATTTTTATTTCTGCTTATGGCAACTTTTTTTTTTCTTCTATTTAATGTGTCATATTTCTAAGGATGAAGCCTTGTAGCCAGCAGTCATTTGCTTTTTTCACTCAGAGGCAGAAAAATTTTCTAAGCTTAATGATTTACCAAATGTCTTCAGTGCTCATTAGACCAGTTTCCCTTAAAATCCTGAAGAAAACTTTCTAATTTACTGTCATAGAAATAGAATTTTCTTTTTTTTGTTGTTGTTGTTTAAATTGTTGTCTCATTCTGGAATTTATTGTTTATTTGTCTTCATTTGATGGTATCACAGTCACAGAGCACGATGATGCTATGACAAATACATCAATTTTGTCAGGAAACAAAACAGTACTAGGGAGCATTTTTTCTGAAAACCAAATTGTAGATAAATATCTGCATGTGAAAAAAATCCAGAAGAAATAAGTGTTCCCTTTCACAATCAAGAATATACTTAAAAACTTTTGGCAGAGAGATTTATGGCTGGACACCATAGAAAATCAGAGAGCTGTAAATTTTTATTGTCAGTTTTATAACTCCAAATCCTCCCAGTTCATCAATATTTCCAATTACTAGCCCTGCAAGCTCTTAAAGATACAAGATAGTCAGATATGATTCATTTTTTCTTAACCATCATTACAAATTCAAAGTACTGGTTCCACTTCTAGTTTTCACTTTTACTTATTTGACCTACTGGAGGACTCTTAAGGATGCACAGGACTGGGGAAAATGTTACTTTTTTCCTCTCTCTCAGGAAAAAAATATCTTGATGGCAACTGTTAGTACCAGTAAGACTTGGCTACATTGTCATAGCTAGTGAATTTTCTGAAAACATATTATACTCAGTAACCTATTTCCTGAGACTGCTTTCTGGTCTGTGTTTATGACGTGAAGGATCTGGAACTGCTGAAAAGAACAGAAATTTCCTGGTGGAACCAAGTTTTCTCTCTTCCCTAGTTTGGGACAGGTATATGTCATCTCTGTGCTCATGTGGTCTGTGTGAGGGATGGAAGTGGTTAATTATGTTCAGTAATTAATTAGTTACTTTTTGGAGCAGTCTTGTTAACATGATTAAACTGCTATGAGAACCTAAAGTAACGTATTTACTTGCTGTTTTTCGGTAATGCAGAGGGTTAGGAATGTGTCCATAGATTCCTTGGGGACCCTTGCTCTGTATTTCAGTGATGGGGAGCCATAGAATCATAGAATGGTTAAGGCTGGAAGGGACCTTAAAGATCATTGAGTTCCAACCGCCCTGCCATGGGCAGGGACACCTTCCACTAGACCAGGTTGCTCAAAGCCTCATCCAGCCTGGCCTTGAACACCTCCAGGGATGGGGCATCCACAACTTCCCTGAGCAACCTTTTCCAGTGTCTCACCACCCTCACAGTGAAAAATTTCTATTTCATACCTAATCTAAATAAACCTCTCAAAACCTTTACCCCTCATCCTGTCACTACACTCCCTGATAAAGAGTCCCTTCCCATCTCTCATGTAGCCTCCTTGCAGTGCTGGAAGGCTGCCCTAGTGTCTCCCCAGAGCCGCCTATTCTCCAGGCTGAACAACCCCAACTCTCTCAACCTGTCTTCATAAGAGAGGTGTTCCTACCCTCTGATAATTTTTGTGGCCCACCTCTGGACTCACTCCAACAGGTCCATGTCTTTTTTATCCTGAAGACTCCAGAGCTGGATGTAGTACTCCAAGTGGGGTCTCATGGGAGCAGAGTAGAGGGGCAGAATTACCTCCCTTGACATGCTGGTCACTGTTCTCTTGATGCAGCCCAGGATGCAGTTGGATTTCTGGGCTGCAAGTGCACATTGACAGTTCATGTTAAGTTTTTCATCAACCAATACCCCCAAGTC
>NW_010136423.1:0-1313 GCF_000699245.1 Pterocles gutturalis | reverse complement strand
TTTAAAGCTGGTTTCCTGAGGGTGTTTCACAGCTATGTCCTGATGTTTTTAAGTTCCAGAAATTGAACTGAAAGGAGAATCTTGCCGATATTATTTCTTACTACAAGGCAATGGCTCTGGAGGATGTAAAGCAACCTTGATTCATTCAGCTAACCAGATCAATGGTATGGCTGCTCTTGCTGCAGTAAATGGAAAGCTAAAGACAAAAGCAGAAGGGACAGAGTCAAGTAAGAGTTATTACTTATTTATTTAAGAGTATCTGAATGCAGGCAAATGCTACTAAAATTTATATATTCCTTTTATTCATTCCAGTCTGTGGTAAAAGGGAGAAAACAAGGAGAAATATTACATTTTGATTAATATCTCTATTCTTTCAGCAATATATTTTTGAAATTGATTAAAAAATATATAATAAGAGCTTGTTCATTCACACAATTTACTAATACCGTATTTTTAAAATCTACTAAGTAATGTAGTCAGTCATTTCTCATAACTCTGATTAGTTGTAAATGTTTTAGCGTACAGGGACATCCAGGTAATATTAATGCAAATCAAATTTGCAGAAAACTTAGTTTAAAAAAGTATGTATTGTTGATGTAAAGACTGACCAGCCCATGTCTAAAATCTAGTCAATTATCTGTTGACAAGCCTATTTCACTGATGAGTTAAAAAGAACAAGGCTAGTAGGCAAGTTGAATTTCATGATCGTGTCTTCAGTTACTTGGCAGATGTCAATATCACTGCAGAGTGGTTAGGATATGGGCTAGTGGATGATCAGCTGCTCCACTAGGTAGAAGCATGTATGTAGATATTTATCATAGATAAGTTGTCCTGTTACAACTACTCGTACTAGATGACTCTGCTAATTCGTGTATTTGCTCTCAATAACAATCACAAAGAAGGAGGACACAGTGACCTGCATTTTATCCTCTTATTTCCTTATTATTGAAATAAATCTGTGTGTGATATGACTGACTGCTTAACATTTGTCCTAATTAAAATCCTATTAGTATGGTGTCAGAACACTGAAAGTCCTTGACCATATGTTGGGAGAAAACTTTTCTTTCCCAGTATCAGACTTAGGATCTTTTTACTTTCTTTAAATGTCAGTCATGTTAATTGTGTTGTCATTGTATCAGTTTTGTACAGATATTCAAAAATACCAGTCAGACCCCTATTCCAAGTTATCTCCCTGGTGGCTTAATTCAACTGTATTTTTTTTTTTTTTTAATGATTAGCCATATTTGAAAGTCTGGTTGTTTCCTTGGAATATGAAATTTGCATGTCTGCTGTGTTTATGTCTTCTTTTAAGA